>NW_025871229.1:0-2587 GCF_002878395.1 Capsicum annuum
TTTGTTGTTCTTTGGCTAGAAAATTGGGGTCTTGAGGGTCATGAGTTCCTCTTTATTCAAGTAAGAATTTGGTGTAAATATCTTTTAGTCTTAGGGTCCTAATCTTCATGTTAGGGTTCTTAGATTTTAGGATATTTTGTGTCAAATTACTATCCATCATTTTGTAATCTTGTTGTTTTTATCTTGATATAGTGAAGCCGTGTGGGGCTCTTTCGATTCACTATAGTTATTGCAATCTTGTGCTATTTATCTATCTTGTTGAAAATTGTTGTTATTGCCTTGAAAACCTAGAGAAGCCGAGTGAGGCCTTTGATTCTCTAGTGATGTTGTTCTTGTTGTTCTCTTGATTTCTTGTTGTAAGTTTGAACTTGTATCAACATTCAATAAATATATACTACTTTAAATAAAATATACTACAATATATACACACACTATATATATAGAGTTATATACTAATTTATATAATATATACACATGTATACGTTAAATATATACGTCTATAGAAGGTATATACGCATGTATACGCACCATTCAATATATACATATTACTTTAAATAAAATATACTACAATATATATACTACAATAAATACACACTCTATATATATATAGTTATATACTAATTTATAAAATATATACACATGTATACGTTAAATATATACTCATTACCTAACCGGTTGTTGGATCCATTCTAATTTGTGTTGGACCACCAACATCCGCACCACCTTTTACAATTTTTAACTCTCTATCATGATTATCACTTATATGTCTCATTAACGTACTCGTACCCCCTTGCTTGTCTTCTCTTTTATGCTTATATATTTGTTGACAAATATTGCATTGCACCTCAATATCTGATATACGTTCAAAAAATTGGCATGCAATACTAGTTGATTTATGAGGTCTTGGGGCACGGGGAGGGAGATTAACTGATTCAGATCTAACGTTAGCATTTTCTACTGCGGGTGTCTCACCAATATTTTCATCATCTTCGTCTAAATTAACCGCATCTACTTTATTTTCTTCTTCTATATCGTAATTTTCCTGAGTCTCTACATAATCAATATCGTGAGCACCTACACTTATTTCTTCCTCAAAAGGTTGACTAAGCGGTACCGGAGGTGGAGGCACACGGATATATCTACTACTTGAAGTACCTCTACCACTAGTAATTTACTTTTTACTACCACTACCATTTTCGGGACAAAATTTTTTAACACCTTTAGTCGCAAGGTTTCTTAATTTATCCATAATATAAGTTAAACTAAAAAAATTCAAAATACACAAATATAATAAAATTAAATATTCAATAATTAATACACTAATTAAAAATTAAACATAAGAAATGGAACGATAATACCAAATTTTGGAAGTATCCGAAGGTTGCGACTTTAGAAACTTCCATTTGTACTTTGTAATCACAAAATTAAAAAATTAAAGTGAGCACTTTAGAAATATATAGAATATTTGAGAATTGAGATTTGAGAGAGAATGAGATTTGAGAGAATGAAAAATTGTGTGGAAAATGATTTGAAAGTGTAGGGTATTTATAAAAAAAAAATTGGGTTTAAAAAAATAATTTAATTGAATTTTTTTTTCAATAAAAAGGGGATTTTAGCCTTTTTGGGCTCCCAACTGCTATATTACTGTTGGGTCCAACGGCTATAATGGCCCAACGGTCTTTTTTTTTTATTAAAATTCGAATTTAATAAGAAAAAAAATAAAAAAACTAATCGGACCGGTTTAATCGGGCCCAATCCAAAAAATAATTCGGACCGATATTCGGCACCCTATAGCCCATGAACTGATCGAATCGATTTTTATAAGTGGGTACCCGGCCCATTTGACAGGTATATGCTGATGTAATCTAAGAACTGCAAAAAAATTGGCTAAAAATTGTCCTTATTAGGGGAGTAGATCTTTTGATCCTTCGAATATAATCTTGAATATCTTTAGTTCGTTCAAATTCTGGTTACTTAAATTTTTCATAAAATGTTGTTAGTATAATCAATCGCACTTTATTGATTTTATTTTTAAAATAAAAAAAAAGTGGTTTGAGAAACCAATCGAATTCATCAATTTTTTGGTGAAATCGCCATTCAAACATTTTAAATAGGGCAAAGCTATTAATATACCCTTAAACTTTGATAAATGGTATAAATATATCTTTTATCATATTTTGGGTATAAATATATCCTTACCGTTAATGAAAAGGTATAAATATACTCTTATCACTAACGGCGGGACACGTGTCACGATCGTATTCCTCCATTAGTGATAAGGGTATATTTGTACCTTTTCCATTTTTATAATGTACTTTCTCCGTTCCATATTAATTGATCATTTTATTAAAAATAATTATTTTATATTAATTATCCATTATACTAAATCAAAAAAGCATTGATTAAATTTAAATTATATTATCCTTGTAGTTAATTCATTCTGAAAGTCTTCACATTTGTTTATAAAGTTTTCAAAAAAATTTAAGAGGGAAAGGCCACGGAAGCAGGCAACTCTCCGTCAACAAGCCTGCTACTCCTGTCTGCTTCATCAGCTACTTGCTCCATGATTTTACTATATTATCTCTAA
>NW_025871230.1:0-3415 GCF_002878395.1 Capsicum annuum
TAATCGGCTTTTCTGAGACACATAAATTGAGATCATATGCATAATCCTCTTTTTGAGTCTCAGTTTAATTTATACCCCAAGTTGCAAAAAATTTTTAAATTTATCTTCTTTGAAAACAACTTTAGACTTATGCGAATAAAGTTAAAAAAATCGCATTTGACTCAATAATTTTATCTGGCGTATGTTCTTGTGAATACCAAATATCATACATCTTTTCTTGAAGTTTGGTATAGTTTGCCAAGAACAAGTTTGGATATTTTTTTATTAAAATTGTAGATTTTACAAGATCAAATTTCGAATATTTTTTGCTCAAGTTTTACCTAATTTGCTTTACATAACTTTAGAAATTTTTAATTAAAATACATGTAAAAATTGACCAAAATCTTAATCATGTACATTTGAATTGCGAGTTTTACACAAGTAAACTAAGTGGGCGTTTGGCCATGAAAATTAAAAAAAATTAAACTTGGAGTTGGAGTTGGAGTTGGAGTTGGAGTCGAAGTTGGAATTGAAGTTGGAGTGTGTTTATCCATTATAATTGAAGTTATTTTTAAATTTTTGTGAGAGAAGGAAAATGGAAAAAAGAGAAAAACAACTTTTTCTTGTTTTCCATTTTTTCAAATACAACTTCAAATTGTGTTTGGAATTCTCATGGTCAAACATCAACTTGGAGTTGAATTTGACATAAAGTGAATTTTTTTTTTTTTGAAAAAGTAAAAAAAAAAATTCATGGCTAAACGGCCCAATGAAAATGTTATTTTTAAAAATCTTGTTTCAAACTAAAAAAAGAAAATCTAACTGTCGTGATTTTGATTGAGTGCATATTGATATTTTCCAAATATTTTACTCTATATAAGAAAAGCGAATAGAGGAGCTTAGGGTCATTTATAAAAAATGAAAACTAAGCTTCTCAAAGTTTCATTTATTATTATTTAAGAAGTTTTTAAAATAATAATTAAGCTCCTCAAAATTTCACTTATTATTATTTGAGAAATTTCAAAAATAACAACGAAGCTTCTCAAAATCCTACTTATTGTTATTTGAGGACTTTTCTAGAATTACTTATATCTATTACAAATTAACGTAGAAAAATACTATACATTACAATAATCAATTTAAAAATATTTAAAAGAAATAATTAAAAAATCAACTGCTTCTCAAAATTCTTGCAGTATTGCATGAATTAGGACAATTATTTTAAAATAATATAAAAGGTACTATAAATAATAATAATTAACAACTTAAAAATTTTAAAGACATGAAAAAATGAGAATGAGAGGAGCTTAGGCTCAAATTTCAGAAATTATAAGTAGCCGTTTGGCCATGAAAATTACTTTTTTCTGGAGTTGAAGTTGGAGTTGAAATTGTGTTTGGCCATGTCTTTTTGAATTTTTTTTTTTAGACTTTTGAAAAATCTTTTTTAAATATGATTTTATGCCCTCAACTTTTAAAAATTATCAAAATCACTCAACTACTAATTTACCTACTAACATACAACCAAATGTTGAGAACATAATTTATATGTCTTCAATTGATAAAATAATTAACAACAAACTAATTATTATGATTGTTATTCTTCTAAAATTTGAATAAACATATCACAAGCACGAGCTAAATAAGTTTATCTAACCATAATCGATTGAGTAGAGAAAATATATTTTGATAAATATGATTAATGGATATAAATATATTTTATATATTCTTAAATCTGTTGATGACAATTCTTAATTACTTTCACTTGAATTAATTATTTTATTGAATTTGGTCTTTTTAAAAAAATTACGGATGAATTATTTCTGAATAGATTAGTGCTAATTTTTTGCTTTTTCCATATTGATGATCTTGATTTTCCTTGGATACTATTGTATCGTAAATATGCATCGTTATGTTATGTTTGATATGCAACTTTATTGACCACTTCTTAATAATTTATTAAAATTATAATGGTCATTATATGACCTATACAGAAAATTAGAATGACAAGAAAAAAATATTAAATTTCTCGATTTCAAATAACATAATGTACTAGGCCTTATATTTCTATAATATAGTTCATTCGAAACAAAAGTTGATATATTTCCGCCATAAATTGCCATTTATTATTTTCTACTTCACATTAGTAAATTTTCGTTAAAAGAAGAAAAAAAGATTAAAATATCTATAAAAATTAAAAATGATGTTATACCATAGAAAATAAATAATAATATTTTTCTTGGTGGTTGATTGTAGTTATAAGAGGGATTTGTGTAAAAATTTAAAGATTGGGGTTATATGTAATAATAATAAAAGTTGAAAATGGAAGTGAAAAATTATAAAAACAACAAAAAGTTATTTTCTCTTTTTGGAATCCAACTCCGGTATAATTTTCTGAATTTTCATGGCCAAACATCACAATTTCCTGAAAAGTGAAAAAAGTGAAAAAAAATTCCAGAAAAAAGGGAAATTTTTTTATTGCCAAACCGGCCCTTAAGTTCCTCAAAGTCCCACTTATTTCTATTTGGGAAGCTTAGGGCCAGTTTGTGAAATGACTATTTCGCCCTTTTACATCTCCAGAATTACTTATATTTATTTGAGATTCACATAAAAAAAATACTATGAATTACAATAATCAATTCTAAGTTATTTACAAAACATAATTAAAAAAATCGACTGATCCTCAAAATTTAGTCAATGTCACATAAATTGGGATAATTTTTATTTGAAAGTGATAGAAAAAATGATACAAATTTTATATTTTACTCTATAATAAAAGAGTGAATAGCAGAAGAGCTTAGGGTCGACGTGTATGTTGTGTTGCCTGCTTCAACTGCTTCGTTTGTGATTTTACTATACTAGCCCTAATTAATTATTATAATGGATTTACGTATTAAAAAATTAATAATATTTAATAAAAAAGGTAAAATAGGCATTTATGATATATATATATATATATATCTCCATCAGCTGCTTTAATCTTAATTTTATTATATCACCCTTAATTAATTGCTATAAGTCATAGAAGTATTAAAAAAATATAAAATAGACATAAAATGACAAATTAACGTTTGATGTTCTAAATTAACTTGACGTCTTATATGAGACCCACTTAAATTTTTTTCACAAGTATTTTTTATAGTAATTTTGCGATGCCACTTCTAATTAGTTATTATAAGTCATTTAAGACATAGTTGCTTCGCTAGTTCAATCATGATTTTACTATATTACCCCTAATTAATTATTGCGCAATCTAAACATTATTTTAAAAATATAATTGACTATCAATGCCGCAAAAGTTTGAACAAAGAGAGTAACGTATATTATTTAAAAATTACATCAAAAGTATTATAAAATATAATATTTAACAACTTAAAATGTCTAAAAAAATCTATTATATATGCAATATATATATATATATATATATATATATATATATATA
>NW_025871230.1:3515-5277 GCF_002878395.1 Capsicum annuum
AATTAAATAAAAAATATTATGAATTACAATAGTTAACAACTTAGAATATTTATACAAAAAAATTAATAAGTTGTATATTTAAAAAAAACGCAACATAATATTATAAATCACAATAATTAACAACTTAAAAATTTTAAAGATATAAACTATATGATTGACTCTCAAAATATATCAGTGCCACTTAAATTGGATTAGAAAAAAAGTTATTATAAATCTCAATAATTAAAAATTTAAATTATTTTAATAAATATAATCGACTATCTATGCCACGAACACAAAGGGTAACGTGTATTATTTAAAAATTATATAAAAAGAATTATAAATTACGACAGTCAACAACTTAAAATATCTAGATCATATTATAAATAGGATTGATTATCTAAATTTAATATATACCACATAAATTGAAACAAAAATATAATATATATTGGGTCTACGCTGACACGAATTTTCGACATCTAGTTTAGTTAGAATAAGCCAAATTATTAGATTCACGTGAATGTATAATCAATAAAATTTAAGTTTGATGCATCGTTGGTATACTTTTTTTTTTTACACCATCAAGTATAGGGCTAGACATATTTTGGTTTAGATCGAAAAAACCGAAAAACCGAACCAAAATTTAATTTTGATTTGATTTTTTTGGTTTTTCGGATTGGTTTCGATTTCAAATTTTAGAAATTTGGTTAAACGGTTTGGATTTTGGATTTACAAAAAAAGAATTTGAATAAACCAAAAAACCGAAATTATATAAATAATATATTATAGTATATATATAATTTAATATATATGTAAATATACTAAAAATATAATATAATCTGATATAACATATAAATATATAAATTATAATCATTTAGTAATCCTAAATCCTAATATACTGCTTTGCTTTAGACCCTAACATTAACGTGAAGGCTGCAGCAACGCTCAACCATCCTCAGTTAGTAAATTCATTTGAAACTTCAACATCGCCAATGACAGTCGTTTGCTCAGTTCGTCATTGCCCTCGGCAGTTGCTGCCGATTGCGGCCACTGTCGTCACGCCAACGGCGATGACTCAGCGAGGTCGATATTTATGGTTATTTCATGCATGTTGAATTAATTATATTTGGGAATGAAAAATAGGTTTGAAAAAAAGATTATTTTTGTAGAAAAATCACCAATTTTAAATGCTCACTACTTTAATCTTTAAAACCAAAATAAAAATCCGAAATAACCGAACCGAATTTGTAAAAATCAAACCAAACCGAAATAATTTTGGTTTGGTTATGATTTTCATTTTCGTCAATCCAAAAATTGAAAAACCGAACCAATATTCAACAATCAAACCAAACAAATCGAATGTTCACCCCTAATCAAGTATCTTTTACCTGCTGTAGCAGGTCATCCATTTCATAGGTAAAAGTATAAAAATAAATGATCTGCTATAACAGATAAAAATCACCTGATAATTTTAAAAAAAATACACCAACAATGCATCAAACTTAAACTCTCATCAATAATGTAGATTCGGCCCAGGCGTATACATTTATTTTAGTATGGTCCACCTAGGTCGATATATGCAAAAACTGCCAAACCTAGCTTAGCTAGTAAACTACAGTCTACAATAGTCAAATAATCATATTTTATATAATGCATATCCACCAAGTGAATCATATCTGAACTCTTCGATTCATTTGCTTGTAATATACACAATAATAAAACATCTATAGTTTGTGTTACTCTCTGTCTAGAAAGGGACAGTCTAGAAGAGGGACAGAGAGAG
>NW_025871231.1:0-1492 GCF_002878395.1 Capsicum annuum
ATTGGTGGATTGTGTATTGAAATGGGTTAATCACGTGGTTGAAAATGAATTAAGGTGGGGATTAAAAATGGAGGAAAATGAATATTGATTAATTTTGATGTATTGATAATGTTGAACATGATAGAATTGTGATACATTGAACTTGGTAGGCAAACGTAGGCCGGGTAGGCAAATTTAGGAATAACGATTTGTTGGAGTGTTTGAATATGTGCGTGAATGGTACTTTCTACTTTATTGCACGAAAAGTTTAAATTGTACTCATTTGGCCGGGGAATGCCCCGAATGATTTGTATTGATTTGTTCGGGGAATGCCCCGAAGTAGCATGTACTCAAAGGAGGCTCGTGATCAAGGCCCGGAACGTCGGGTGGAGTTTAGTTTAGGATTAGTTTAGAATAGAATAGGTTTTATATTTCAGCACCTCTTTTATTTTGGATTGTATAATTTGGACTGAACATTCTTTTGGTTTGTTTTGAATTTTGTGTGAGTTGTTTGTTTGCTTGTTTTGTGTGTTTATGTGGTTTGTACATTAGTAATGTCAAAATTAGCTGATACGCTCCACCAAGCGACCGTGGTTGAACCACGGGATCTAGGGGTGCCTAACACCTTCCCCCTGGTCAACAGAATTCCTTAGCCGGAATCTCTGTTCGCGGATCAGTTTTTAGAGTCAAACCGTTTCGAAAAGGATTTTCCAAAGGTGACTTGGCACACCGAATTATGCCAAGTAGCGACTCTGAATAAGAAAAAAAAATAATGTAAATAATCCTTTTTTTTTTAAATAAATTTTTCATTTTTGTCACCTTAATAATAAAACCCTTTCGAACTTAAAATACATATCTCTTTTTTGGAGTCGAAAAAGGGGTGTGATAGCTTTGGCGACTCTGCTGGGGAACTTGTTCAGAATTCGAGCTTATTTTGGAGTCATATCGGCTTTGTTTCGCACTATAGGTGTATAAACATTTTTTTGTGTGTTGTTTTGTGTTATTGTTTTATCATTATGGAATGTTTTCGTGCTCTTTGTGTACAGTATTTATCCTATATGTTACCGCTTTTATATCTGGCATCATGTGTCTACCCCCAGGCCTTCTTTCTGCAACAAGTTCATAGTACACGTATTGTCCACAACCTCTAGTTGAGTCACCCTTATTTTAGGCGGGGAGCCGTCGGTGTTATGGAGTAGGTGGAAAGCAAAGCAGCCACTATCGACCATACGTTCCCCAAACACCCTTGTTAGTGAACCCAACGTAGTTCAGCCTTTAGGTCATGCTTATGTGCATCATATTGAGACCTAGCGGGGCCCACTTGGTCCTTTGTAGGAGACTCAACTCTAAAGCATCCCTACGTGCTAAATGTTGCATCTTTGAGGATAACGTGGTCCTTTGGCGGACTGATTTGAGAAAACATGTGTTAGAAGTAAAGTGTGTGGGTAATGAAAAGAAAAAACAAGGAAAAAAAAAGAGTTTCGTAGTTTTTAGAGTTTTTTATGGCTTTTAT
>NW_025871232.1:0-938 GCF_002878395.1 Capsicum annuum
AAATGGTTAAGTGTAGGGACTTTAAAGGGGATTCTTTGTTTTGAATTTGGTTTTATATTGATACATAGTTATTTCAAAAAGATTAATTTTGGAAACATTAAAGATGACTTTTAGTTTTGAATGTGGTTAGATTGTTGACTTAGTTACATGGAAATGGTTAAGTGTAGGGACTTTAAAGGGGATTTTGTGTTCTGAATATGATTTGGCTTGTGACTTAGCTACTTGAAAATGATAATTGTCGGGAGTTTAAAAGGATTTTATGTTTAGAATGTCGTTCGGTTAGTGACTTAGTCACATGAAAATGGTAAAGTATATGGACTTTAATAGGGATTATGTGTTTTGAATGTGGTTTGGTTGGTGACTTAGTTACTTAAAATGGTTATTTATTGGGACTTTAAAGAGGAATTTTCTATATGAATATGGTTTGGTTTTAATACTTGGTCATTTCAAAATGGTTAAATGTAGGGACATTAAAGGGATTTTGTGCTTTGAATGTTGTATGGTTTGTGACTTAGTTACATGAATATGGTTAAGTGTAGGGACTTTAAAGGGGATTTTGTGTGTTGAATGTGTTTTGATTTTGATACTTAGTCACTTGAAAATGGTTAAGTGTAGAGACTTTAAAAGGGATTTTTTGTTTTGAATCTGGTTTTATTTTGATACGTAATTATTTGAAAAAGATTAAGTTTGAAGACTTTAATAATGACTTTTTGTTTTGAATGTGGTTTGGTTGCTGACTTAGTTACATAAAAATGGTCAAGTGTAGGGACTTTAAAGGGGATTTTGTGTTTTGAATGTGGTTTGGTTGGTTACTTAGTTACCGGAAACTAATAAGTGTAGAGACTTTAAAGGGAATTTTGTATTTTGAATTTGGTTTTCTTTTGATACTTCGTCACTTGAAAATGGTTAAGTGTAGGAACTTTAAATGTGGTTTGGTT
>NW_025871232.1:1038-1830 GCF_002878395.1 Capsicum annuum
TTGAAAATGGTTAAATGTAGGGACTTTAAAGGGGATTTTGTGT
The DNA here is from genome assembly GCF_002878395.1 of Capsicum annuum. Lineage (NCBI taxonomy): Eukaryota > Viridiplantae > Streptophyta > Magnoliopsida > Solanales > Solanaceae > Capsicum > Capsicum annuum. Next base: position 1,082 of record NW_025871232.1, read on the forward strand.
TTTGAATGTGGTTTGGTTGGTTACTTAGTTACCGGAAACTAATAAGTGTAGAGACTTTAAAGGGAATTTTGTATTTTGAATTTGGTTTTCTTTTGATACTTCGTCACTTGAAAATGGTTAAGTGTAGGAACTTTAAATGTGGTTTGGTTGGTGACTTAGTTACTTCAAAATGGTTAAGTGTAGGGACTTTAAAAGGGAATTTGTGTTTTGAATGTGGTTTGGTTTTGACACTTAGACACTTTAAAATGCTTAACTATAGGGACTTTAATGAGGATTTTTGTTTTCAATGTAGTTTGGTTGAGATACTTAGTCACTTGAAAATGTTTAAGTACATGAAGTTTAAAGAGGATTTTCATTTTGAATGTTGTTTAATTGGTGACTTCGTTACATAAAAATGTTTTAGTGCAGAAACTATAAAAGATATTTTGTGTTTAAATATGGTTTGGTTTGCGGCTTCGTTACTCGAAAATGGTTAAGTGTAGGAACTTTAAAAGGGTTTTTTGGTTTTTAATGTGGTTTTGTTTTTATACTTAATCACTTTAAAATGGTTAAGTGTAGGGACTTTAAAGGACACATTTTTGTTTCGAATGTGGTTTGGTTGGTTACTTAGTTTCTTAATAATGGGTAAGTGTAGGGACTTTGAAGGGAATTTTGTATTTTGAATGTGGTTTGGTTGGTGACTTAGTTACTTGAAACAAATATGTACAGAGACTTTAAAGGCGTTTTATCTTTTGAATTCGATTTTCATT
>NW_025871233.1:0-7365 GCF_002878395.1 Capsicum annuum
TTACCAAATTTGGGGTCGTTTGGAGTCCGTTTGGATAGGGGCTTGACTTGGCCAAAGTCCAGTGGCATTGTCGTAATTTGCTGATTGGTCCGAAGGCCATAACTCGTTCCATGTGTATGGGAATGGAGTGAAACTTCATGGAGGTGTGAAGGAAGTCAAGAGAAAGGAGTAGGAACAAACGACACCCAATTGAAGGTCGGATGAATGATCTAAGCCCCAGTATGATTCTCGAGCAAAATGATGTCTAGTGGCGGACATTGGATTATTTATTTTAAGCATATATAAGGGGGGTATGCATGGTGACAGCCTACCAGCCTCCCTCGGGTGTATCGACAGATGGCCACCCCAAGTGTGCTGCCTTGAGGGACAACCTCAAGGGCCTGCCTTGGCATGTCAAAGGAATGCGCAAAGCACTCATAGAGCTCGGGAACCCTATGGGCAACGCAGGGTCAGGTGAACTAGCGTTGGGCGCCCGAAAAGGCTAGAGGTTGGCTATATGAACCGACAAGCCCCGTGGGCTATCTAAATGATGGAAGGATGCCTCCAAGCCGATAGAGCAATCGAGATACTTTCCCCAAGAGACTCGTGAGCTCACTTGTGAGCTTGGTCAAGGTTCAGCCAAGTGAGCAAGGGTCCGTTGGCCTAGACGCATAGTTGTGGGGCGACACTGCGCTATGGAAGTTGGATGCAAGTTGCATGGGCTATGTTTGGCTATGCCATAAGACATGAGAGGGCATATCTAAGAAAGACGCTTGAGACAAAGGCCAAGGATCGAGGGTTTCCCTACTTGAGCGAAGCATAGGCCAAGTGCACATGCACGAGGCGATGTCAAGCTTGAGGATAGGACCAGGCATGCGATGGCAATGCTTAAGCCAAGGCGAGGGACGAGTATGTCCGTAGCCATCCCCAGGAGCGCATATGGATGAGATCCAAGGATTAAAGGTACGCCAAAAGAGTTGCTTATACGTTGGCATTGTCGGCCGACTTTTCGTCCAAGGGGCCCCAAGGGGGCAAGCCTCTAAGGCGAGCTTCCCACAGGCACAGGATCGTGCTAAAGACCTGGGAAAGGAGGAAGGCTAGCCCATAGTTGGGGGAACCATGGGCGCCGCACGGGCAAAATTGTGTGCCGCTGACACGTTGAAAAATGAGCCCATGACATAGGCTTTGCATACTCTTTTAAATGATATTGTAGCTCTATTATCTATCCATGAAATACAACATTTGGCTCTTGCCTTGACAAACATAATGAATATTTAAGTTGTATTAACATTATGATAATATTGAATGAAGTGCTCAAATTTTGATTTAAAATTCAGAATAAAGATTAGACAGTTGAGAACACATTAGCAGTCTGAACTGTTGGATGTGTGTATAATACAAACATGATGTTTGGTCTACAGAGAAAATATATATATCAAGAAAACACAAGGCACATTGTATATCCCGTTGTCTTTTAAGCAATAATAATATCTGTATCAAGAAAATGGTCAGTGAGTGATATTTTGCTTTTTGACTTGGGTCTAAACTGAATTCTCCCTCTCTTCTCCCTCTTCCGTCTTCCTCTCTCTCTCTCTATCACCAAAGGCAGAAAGCCAACGCCGGTGAAGCAGCCGATGAAGAAGCCAACGCCGTCGACAGAATCCAGCGAAGCAGCCGGTGAAGAAGCCAACGCTGTCCACCAGCACCACCATCGGTGAAATAGCGTCCACCAGCCATCCGCTTCTCGTGAGGGAATCTATAAGCAGATTGAAGCTGCTATTTTGAATTACCAAGAAATTACGAAAAATATCAAAGGTATGTAGACATAGTGAAGCCGTGTGGGGCCTTGTGCGATTCACTATTGTTGTTATCTTTTCTTCATTGTTCATATTAAAGTCTAGTGAAGCCATGTGTGGCCTGGTGCGATTCACTAGCATTGTTCTTTTTGCTTAGAATGTGACTTGTTTGGCGGATTAGTTACTCGTAAATGGTTAAGTCTTGTGACTTAGTCGGTGATTTATTTTCTTAGAATGTTACTTGTTTGGTGGATTATTTACTTGAACATGGTTAAGTCTAGGGATTTTATAAGTGATTGTTTTGTTTGGAATGTGACACATATAGGGACTTGAAATGGGATTTTTGTATTGGAATGTTGTTTTGTTTTGACACTTGGATGCTTGAAAATGGTTAAGTTTAGGGAATTGAAAAGGGATTTTCAAGTAACTAATCCGCCAAACAAGTCTATTTCGGAGAATCAATTTGGATTTATGCCTGGTCGCTCGACGACTGAGGCAATTCACCTTGTACGGAGACTAGTAGAGCAGTATAGACAGAGGAAGAGAGATCTTCACATGGTGTTTATTGACTTAGAAAAGGCGTATGACAAGGTCCCCAGAGAGGTTTTTTGGAGATGCTTGGAAGCGAGGGGGGTTCCTGTGGCGTACATTAGAGCAATTAAGGATATGTATGAGGTGGCGAAGACTCGAGTAAGGACGGTGGGAGGAGATTCTGAGCACTTTTCGGTCTTGACAGGGTTGCATCAGGGATTAACTCTTAGTCCGTTCTTATTTTCTGTGGTGAGGGATGTGCTGATGCGGAGTTTACAAGGCGAGGTGCCTTGGTGTATGTTTTTTGCGGATGATGTAGTTTTGGTTGATGTGTCGCAGCAAGGTATTAATGATAAGCTGGAGGTTTGGAGAATAGAGTCTAAAGGTTTCAGATTGAGTAGGATCAAGATAGAGTATTTGGAGTGCAAGTTTAGTGACTCGAGGCAAGAGGAGGAGGTGGTGGTGAAGTTGGACTCTCAGGCAGTTTGCAAGAGGGATAGTTTTAAGTATCTTGGGTCTATGATCCAGGGAAATGGAGAGATAGATGAGGATGTCTCGCACCGTATTAGGGCAGGTTGGATGAAATGGAGGCTCGCTTCGGGGATTTTATGCGATAAGAAGGTGCCTCCCAAGCTTAAAGGCAAATTCTTTAGAGTTGCAGTCCGGCCGGCTATGTTGTTCGGAGCAGAGTGTTGGCCAGTTAAGACTTCCCATATCCAAAAGTTGAAAGTGGCGAAAATAAGGATGTTGCGTTGGATGTGTGGTTTTACAAGGGCTGACAGGGTTAGGAATGAGATTATTCGGGAGAAGGTGGGAGTGGTATTGGTGGAGGAAAAAATGCGAAAAGTGAGGTTGAGATGGTTTGGTCATGTGATGAGGAGGGGCACGGATGCCCCAGTTCGTAGGTGTGAGAGACTATCGTTAGATGGTTTCAAGCGGGTTAGGGGTAGACCAAAGAAATACTAGAGAGAAGTGATTAGACGTGACATGGAGCAGTTACGTCTCACTGAGGACATGACCCTGGACAGGAAGGTTTGGAGGAAAAACACTAGGATAGAGGGATAAGGTGGGTGGATGAATCGTAGTCCGTAGTTAGGAGGGTTTTGGTGTCTTTTGTTAGGTATTGTACATTACTTTTGTGGATGTTGTATCTATGTTAGTTTTATCGTATTTCATACTTTGAATATTTTTGTATATTGTCCTGTGTCTTGAGCTGGGGGTCTATCGAAAACAGTCTCTCTACTTCTTTAGAGGTAGTGGTATGAACTGTGTACATTCTACCCTCTCCAGACCCCACTAGGTGGGAATATATTGGGTTTGTTGTTGTTGTTGTCGACTTGGGTCCAAAATGAGTGTTTTTTCAAAAGAACCATGGTGGTAAAAGTAGGGATAGAAAGTTATACTAGCCAAGGGTAGAGAGCGGAAAACTCGGGACCTTGATCAGGTGAAGTATATTAAGGATGTGGAAGGCAAAGTTTTGGTGGAGGGGGGGTCGTATTAGAAAGAGATGACAGTCGTAATTCCATAATCTCCTGAACGAAGAAAGGGATACTAGCATTGTGTTGGAGGATTTGGAGCATTTCGAGAGGTTCATAATTATGGTTATTATAAGCACATTAAGGTTGAGGAGGCTATTCATAGATGTGTAGAGGTAGAGCAACGGGGCTAGATGAGATTTTAGTGAACTTTTGGGAGTGCACGGGAGGGGTAGGTATGGAGTGGTTGACTTAGTTGATTTTCAAGACGGCGAGGATGTTTGAGGCTTGGAGGTGAAGTACGATGATTCGTTGTACAAGAATAAGGGTGACATTCAGGATTGCAACAATTATAGGGGTATCAAGTTGTTGAGTCACACTATGAAGGTTTGGGAGAAGGGGTAGAGTTGAGATTGCAGGGGATTGTGACTATTTCTAAAAACCAGTTTGGATTTATGTCAAGACGCTCGATTACTGAAGCCATTCATCTAGTTAGGAGGAAACTGGTGGAGAAGTATAGGAAAAGGAAGAAGGATTTGAACATGGTGTTTATCTACTTAGAGAAGGCCTATAATAGAGTTCCCAGGGAGGTTCTTTGGAAATGTTTGGAGGCTAGAGGTGTACCTATGGTGTATGTTAAGGCTATGGTGTATGTTATGGTGATTAAGGATATATACGGCGGAACTAAGACTTGGGTTAGGATCGGGGAAGGGAACTCGAAGCACTTTCCCATCTTGATGGGGTTACACCAAAGATCGATGCTCAGTCCGTTTCTTTTTGCCTTGGTGATGGATGTTTTGACGCAACAAATTCAAGGTAAGGTGTCTTGCTCGTTGCTTTTTGCGGATGAAATGCTCTCGACTGATGAGACACGTACTGGAGTTAATGCTAAATTGGAGGCTTGGAGGCAAACCCTTGAGTCTAAAGGGTTTAGGTTGAGTAATTCCAACACAAAATATTTGGAGTGTATGTTTAGCGAAGTGTCTCATGAGCCTGATGCGGTTGTTAAGCTTGATACTCATTCTATCAACAAGAGAGGGTTTCAAGTACCTAGGGTCTATGATTCAAAAAAATAGAGAGATTGACGAGGATGTCACTCATCGGATTGGGGTAGGGTGGATGAAATGGAGGCTCGCCTTCAAAATCTTATGTGACAACAAGGTACCTCATAAGCTTAAAGGCAAGTTCTATAGAGTGGTGGTAGAACTTTCCTAATTCACACGTACAAGATTGTGGGACTACGTACAAAATTAATTAGCTGAATCTCTGTTAGGGTTCTTAGATGTTATTATATCTTAAATCCCAATTCACACAAATATAAATGATAATATATTCTCTTAAAAACACATCTCTAATATCTCATATAACTCTTGGGTATTCATTATTGGGTTCAATAGGATGTGTGAATGGAAAATGAAAGAAATTTTTGGATGAAAAGTGAGCTCACACTTAAAAAAAAGGTGTGCTCACTAAAGGAAAGTCTACTTCTTCCACATTGGTGGGAGAAAGCAACTTTATTGTATTTTTATTAAGAAACACCCCTTCAAGTGGATAGTGAGGCGAGAACCAAGAGGTGCCTCGTATCGTCGTTGTCGGCTTTGGCTTCGACTTCGAAATTGTGAATGAAAAATGGAGGGAATTCTTGGAGGGAAAGTGAGCTCACAGTTAAAAGGAAAGTGTACTCATTAAAGGAAAGTCTACTTCTCCCATACCGGTGGGAAAGAATAACTTTATTGTGTTTTTACTAAGAAACACTCATTCAAGTGGATAGTAAGGCAAGAACCAAGAGGTTCCTCGTGCCACCGCCGTCGTCGTCGCTCACTCGACTTCAGATTCAAAAAATGATCGATCGATGAGATTTTTTAAAACTTGGAAAAACAAGTAAAATTTTTCAATAAGGGACGCAACCCTTTGAGGAAATGACACATTGTTTCTAAAAAAAGTGACTGTTCGGTTGAACATGACTGTTCAAAAAAGACATACTATTTTGGAATGGACAAACATGACTGTTCCGAAGAGATACACCTTTCCATGAGCCATTGCTTCCTTTTCGAAGGAGCACTTGATGGCTATAAATACCTGAATTTTTTCCTTAGGTATGAACTTAACAAGTGATTTGAAGAAATAAAAACTTCATCACAAGTTAAAGGTCATTCGGTTAACGATTAGAAGACATAAAATCTTCATCGTTAAACTAGAAATAAGTATTGCCTAAAGTTGCTACAAACTTGTAATTAGTATTCTGATACACTAAAGTTGATTGTCTTGTTGTGACAGAAAAAATGACTACTAATGGTCATGTAACTGATGGTGGGACAAGTGTAGCAGCGACGAATGTTGCTAACACCAGTCGCACAACTGCGCCTATGGCACCAGTAGAAAAACCCAAAACAAAATTTGGAATAGATTTTAAATGGTGGCCACAGAAGATGTTCTTCTATCTGACAACCTTATGTCTTCAAAGATTTATATCTAAAGATGCTCCAGAATTGTCCGAAGAAACTTCGGAAAAGGAGCGGCTCATTGTATTAGAGGCATGGAAATATTCTAATTTCCTATCTAGGAATTATATCCTAAGTGGCATCCAAGATGATTTATACAGCGTTTACAGCGGAATGAAGACATCAAAAGAGTTGTGGAATACGCTGGAAAGAAAATATATGACTGAGGATGTTGGAACTAAGAAGTTATATGTTGCAAAGTTCCTTGAATACAAAATGATTGACAGTAAGACTGTCGTATCTCAAGTACAGGAATTGCAAGCTATCATCCATGATCTCCTTGCTGAAGGTACGAATATAGTGGATATTTTGAACGTGTTAAAAATGTTCTTGTTCACATAAACTTTATTGTAGGTTTGGTTGTGAACGAGGCCTTTCAAGTTGCTGCAATAATAGAGAAGTGTCACCTTTGTGGAAGGACTTCAAAAATTACTTAAAACACAAAAGGAAGAAGATGATGATCGAAGACCTCATTATGAGGTTGCGAATTGAGAAAGACAACAAAGCCGCAGAGAGAAGGTCGAAAGGAAATTCTACAATGAGTGGATCCAACATTGTAGAAGACGAATCCAACAACTCAAAGAAGCGAAAGAAAGATGGACAACAAATCAATCAACCTAAGAAGAAATTCAAGGGGAAATGCTTTAATTATGGCAAGATTGACCGCATGTTAACAGATTGTCGTGCCCCAAAAAAAGGAAAAAAAAATCAAGCCAATATGGTTGAATCCAAGAATGAAATGGATGATCTATGAGCCATGCTTTCTGAATGTAACTTGGTGGAAAATCCTAGAGAATTATGAATGGATTCCGATGCCAACCGTCATGTTTGTACCAATAAAGAGTTGTTTGTTGCATTTTCTCCTGCTCAAGGTGAGGAAAAGATCTATATGAAAAACTCCGCAACTGCAAAAGTTGAAGGAACGAGAAAAATATTCTTGAAAATGATGCCAGACAAAATTTTGACTCTCAACAACGTCCTTTATGTATCGGAGTTGAGAAAGAACTTGATTTCTATATCACTTCTTGACAAAAATAGATTCAAATATGTATTTATTTCATGAAAGATTGTACTTAGTAAAAG
>NW_025871233.1:7465-13285 GCF_002878395.1 Capsicum annuum
TCTGTTTCTTCTTACTTGCTTGAGTCTAATGAATTATGGCATGAACGATTAGGACATGTCAATCACAAAACTTTGCAAAAACTAATTAACTTAGAAGTTTTGCCAAACTTTGAGTGCAATAAATCAAAATGTCAAACGTGTGTGGAATCAAAGTATGTTAAGCATCCGTATAAGTCCGTTGAAAGAAATTCTAATTCCTTAGACTTAATCAATACAAACATTTCAGATATGAAGTCAGCACCATCTCGTGGTGGGAAAAAGTATTTTATAACTTTTATTGATGATTGCACTAGGTATTGTTATGTCTATTTGCTAAACAGTAAGGATGAAACAATAGATGTGTTTAGGCAATATAAAATAGAAGTTGAAAACCAGTTAGAGAAAAAGATCAAAATGATAAGAAGTGATAAGGGTGGATAATATGAATCTCCTTTTGCAGAAATTTGTGTAGAAAATGAAATTGTCCTTCAAACTACGACATCGTATTCACCTTATCTAATGAAATTGCAGAAAGGAAAAACCAAACCATAAAGGAAATAATGAATGTCTTACTTATAAATTCAGGTTTACCATAAAACTTGTAGGGGAAGCTATCCTTACAGATAACTGAATACTCAATAGAGTGCCCCATAGTAAGATACTATCAATTCCATATGAAAAATGAAAAGAAAGGAAACCCAACTTGAAATATTTCTAAATGTGGGGGGGTCTAGCGAAAGTCCAAGTTCCTATGCCTAAAAGGGTGGAGATAGGACCTAAGATAGTGGATTGCATGTTCATAGGATATGTTAAAATTAGTAAAGCATGTCAATTTTTGATTCATAAATTCGAACATACAGATATCAATGAAATACAATAATTGAATCAGATAATACTGAGTTCTTTGAACACATTTATCCGTATAAACTAGACATGAATAGTCTAATGGAGGGTCTAAACGACTTTGAGATGAACCAAGCAAGAATGTACATAATGATGAGAACCAAGAGTAGTACATGACAAAGAACGTCAATTTCGTTTGGATCGGATTTTGTAATATTTTTCTTAGAAAATGAGCCTCAAACATTTAAAGAAGCGATGTCGTCTTCAGACTTATTCTTTTGGAAAGAGGCAGTCAATAGTGAAATTGAATCAATCTTGAGTAATCATACTTGGGAGTTGGTTGATCTTCCTCAAGGTAATAAACTTTTAGGTTCTAAATGGATTTTCAAAAGGAAAATGAAAGCAGATGGTACTATAGATAATTACAAGGCAAGACTTGTAGAAAAAAACTTCAAGCAAAAGGAAGACCTTGATTATTTTGATACATACTCGCCCGTAAAAAGGATAATGCCAATTTAGATGTTAATTGCTTTGGCGGTGGTATATGATCTTGAAATCCATTAAATGAATATGAAAACAACATTTCTAAATGGAGAATTAGAGAAAGAAATTTACATAGAACAAACTAACGGTTTTGTGGTTCTTGGTAAAGAAAAGAAGGTGTACAAACTTGTTCAGTCACTTTATGGACTAAAACAAGCACCCAAAAGTGGCATGCAAAGTTTGACCAAACTATGTTGGCAAACGAGGTTAAGATAAACTAATGTGATAAATATATTTACATTAAAGACACTACAAATCACAAGGTCATTGTTTGTTTGTATGTGTATGACATGTTGATCATCTGTAGAAACGTTTCTGACATAAATGCTACGAAACGAATGCTTGAGAGCAAGTTTGATATGAAAGACCTTGGAGTTGCAGATGTGATCTTAGGAATAAGAATTCATACAACTCCACAAGGGTTGGCATTGTAAAAACAAGTTCAAGTGTTTGAAATTCGGTATTGCCAAGACTTCATTAGACGTGAGCTTCGCACATCAAAAAAATAAAGGTGAAAGTGACTCACAGTTGGACTACGCAAAAGTGTTGAGATGTTTAATGTATATCATGAATTGTACATGGCAATACATAGCATGTGCTATTAGTAAGTTGAGTCAGTACACGAGTAATCCCAATAAAACTCATTGGATGGTAATGAAAAGAGTTTGTATCTTAAATACATTCAAGACTATGTTTTTGTTATAATAAATATCCAGCGGTAATTGAAGGATATAGTGATGCAACTTAGATCACCAGATCGAATGAAGTAAAATCAACGAGTGGATATGTATTTCTTTAGGTGGAGGAGAGTCTCTTGGAAATCGTCCAAACAGACATGTATTGCTCTCTACAATAAAATCTGAATTTATCACATTAGATAAAACCGGTAAGGAAGCTGAATGGCTCCAAAATTTCTTTAAAGATATTTCTTGTTGGCTCAAACCATTGGTCCTAGTATGTTTACACTGTAATAGCCAAGCAAAGATAGGAAGGGCGGGGATCATGATGTATAACGGTAAATCTCATCATATAAGACGAAGGCATAATATCGTTAAAGAACCACTCTCAAGTGGAATTATCACTGTTGACTATGTGAAGTCAAAGGATAATGTATCGGATCCTCTTACAAAAGGCCTATCTAGAGAGGGAGTTGAGAGAATATTGAAGGGAATGAGTTTATGACCTAGGACAAGAAGATTAAACAAAGTTGTGACTGACGGTTCAACATTGTCAATATACGCAACTCATTCTCATGATGTAGACAATGTTTAGTAAACAAGGATAAGGCTTATGGTGTGAAGCTTTTTAATGATTATCTAAATTTGGCAGATTTAACCAAATAGTTTAATCTATAGGATTGAATGTTTAGAAATCACCTATGTAAGGGTGAAGTAGAAGCCACTTCAAGGAGAATGACAGTAAAGACCTATTCTCTAAGATCTCATGAAATCAGGACGTGTTCATGGCTAAAACAAACAAAACCATGAGAATCATAAATGGTAAAAGGTTGGCTATGTGATATGTGTTGTCTAGGTATACATTAAAACTCGACGATTGAAAGATATCAAATCTACCGATTGACCGAGTGTATCTGATGCATGTTTACTATGGAAAGTTTAAAGAAAAACCCACTTATCCAGATGCAATCAGTCTTTGCTTGCTGATCACATACTTGTCCGTAAAGTTTTATAAAGAATAGTCATTTCCTTATTTATGTGGGGGATTGTTGGGTTCAATATGATGTGTGAATGAAAAATGGAGGGAATTCTTGGAGGAAAAGTGAGCTCACACTTAAAGAAAAATGTACTCACTAAAGGAAAGTCTACTTCTCCCACATTGGTGGGAGAAAATAACTTTATCGTGTTTTTATTAAGAAACACTCCTTTAAATAGATAATGAGACAAGAACTAAAAAGTGCCTCGCGTCGTCATCGCTCGCTCGGCTCGGCTTCAGCTTTGGCTTCTGCTTCGAATTTGGATTTGAAAAATACTTGATGAGATTAATTTTTTAGGCAAAATTTATTTAAAACTTGGAAAAATAAGTGAAATTTTTTAATCCAAAAATCCAACGAATAATATTTTCTCCATGAACATGCAAATAGAAACTCACCTCGAAAAGGATGCAACCCTTCGAGAAAATGACATACTATTTTGGAAAAAGGGTGACTGTTCGATTGAACATGACTTTTCAGAAAAGACACTGTTTTGGAATGGACAAACATGACTGTTTCGAAGTGATACACCTTTTCATGAACCATTGCTTCCTTTTCGAAGGGGCACTTGATGGCTATAAATACCTAAACTTTTTCCTCAAGTATGTATAAAATTTTCAGTATAGAAAAACACTCTTCTACTTCAAAAAATTCTTTGTGATCATCAGCCGTTGAGTGTATTCAAAAAATCTGAAGGTTTGAGGTACCGCTACATTCAGATTGTGAGCCATTTTATTTTGGGAGGAAAAATTCTGCAACCTCGGGTCCTTGAGGGGAATTAATTCCTTAAGGACACTTCGTGAAATCAGAGGACTTGGTTCTATTTCTACTTCATCTACTTTCTTTTAGACAATATACTTCTTTAATAGTTCATGTTGAACTTGTATTGAAGGTGTTAAAAACTTCATTGTTGTTCTTGAAGCATTCTTGAACTTATGTTGAAGTGTAGTGTGTAAACATACAGATTGTGTACCCGAAACAACATTCATGAAAAGATCAAGATCTCAATATCCCATAGACTCCTGGGATTCATAAAGAGATGAGACATTAAGTACTACCTTTGTCAAGCCACCATCCGACGTTCCTAACAATCAAATATATGACAAGGAGGTTTAAATTATCCTAGATTAAAAATTACGCTACTGACAAACCTTGAATCATGAAGAAAATTCAAAGAGAAAAATCAAGAAGAGAATAGATTGTTAGAAATATTTATTTTATGTGGACTTAACACTAACTTTTTGTTATGTTAAAGTAAAACAGATTGATGTTATTAGTTGGTGGACAAGACACATGTTGTGTATTCATGCGGATTCCATATGGACCTGTATCCATTTCATGTTATTGGTGTGGTCTGGCAATAGTGTAGGCCTGTAGTAGATTTGTGAGCCCATAATGGGGGAGGGGCACTAGGTTAATGCTTTTAAGCCTATAAATATAAGGCTAGGTCCCCGCTCCTGGCTTTAACATAAGACGTATTCTGATAAGCTGCCAGCCGTCATAAGTAAAGGAGAGGAAGACTCAGCCTAGTTCGTATTCGGTTACGTATTGCAATGACGGACAAAGGTACACACTTTTTCTCTCGCATATTCTGTTGCTTTTATGGCTGTTCTTGGTTTATGTGAATCTGTGGTGTGTTTCTCTATAAATCTAACACTTGGTATCAGAGCTTTTCATATAGATCTTGAACCCTTTTGCTCAATTCATGAGAAAAATAATTGAAAATAATGATTGTGACGCATTCCGTCTAAACTTAAATCTGAAACGATTTTCCTTTTCCTTTTGGCTGCTGACTTCGTTCCAATTGTTGTACTCTTTATTCTATATTAAAAAAGGTGTATATATGATTAAGAGTCTGCTGATGGACAAATTAATTGGACTTGGGAAAGTGAATGTAACGCCCTGAGACTACACCCTGGGCGTCACACATGCTTACGATCCCAAAGGACCACCATAAGCTAACCCATGACTGGTACCTACTGTGAGCACTGAATAATATTCATGAAACATATGTGGAAGTAAAAACTGATAATGCCATAAGGTTCATAATACTGAATCAAAATTGAATACATCTGTAGAATACTGCTAACTAATAATGTCTGAAAAACTTCTAAACATTTGAGATAAAAGATTTGATAGGATAGGCCCCAACTAACTCAAAACTGCTGTCTGAAATAACTAAAATACTGAAATAATATAATGGCTAAATAAATATCACGTCCTCGATGGATGAGGAGTCACTACTATAGCTGCAACTGATAGACTGCTCTGGCTAAGTACGGTCAGCAACTCGAGCTTCTGAACCTATGATATGAGACATCATAGCGCAAAGAGAGAATATGCGTCAATACTTTAAATGTATCGGTATGCTAGGTGAGGTTAGACTGATATGCATGGGCTCATGTGCGTGAGATGATAACTGACTGAATGAGCATCACGAAGTCACTAGATGAGAGTACATCCAAAACTGTAACTACTGAACATGCAATACTGTGCATATAGTTATATATCGTGTATCTGAGATTATACTGAGACTGAGTACTAAATTCTGATGGCTAAGTAACTGATAACTGATAGCCATGATCCTGTAGAACTGATTGAGTTCTTTACTGATTACTGCGATTGAAACTGTAACTGTGGGAATGTTCATCTAACAAACATACCCCAATTATAGACTGTTTTGGGGTCCAACCTACGACCCCAGTTGGAAGGGTGTTAGCACCTTGCCACGGGATACTAATAAT
>NW_025871234.1:0-262 GCF_002878395.1 Capsicum annuum
ATTACGTACTTTCAAGAGTTCTCGGACTTTTCCTTCTAGGTTTATGGTAAACATCTTGCATATTTTGCTGTGTTGGGCTTTCTTTCTATTTCTATTTCTATTTTACTACTGCTTTTCGGTAAGTCCCTTGTCGATGTACTTACATATTAGAAAGCATGTCTATAGGACTAGTTTGATTACCTTCTTAGCTCCCTTTACTCTTATTTCACCACATTAGAAGTCCAAATTAGTGTCTTTTCTCTGTTTTCCGACATTTGAGCTT
>NW_025871234.1:362-1056 GCF_002878395.1 Capsicum annuum
TTTAACAATCATTGTAAGGAGGTAATCGAGTTCCCTTTGCAAGTTAGTCTCATATTTTCCAGCTATAGCAACATTTCCAATGAGTTCTGAGCTAGTGGTGGGGGGCACATTTGTGTATATTGCTTTTTTTGGGTGAATTAGGACAATTACTGCATATAGTGTATATCTACGTTGCGTCTGTAGTTTCATGCATTGTCTACCACCACTTGAAGCTTAAGTTCTGATGTGACTTCCAGTTGTATCTCCTGTCAAGTGTTGTGAACTTTTAATGCATTTTTTGTGCTTTACAATTAAAAAAGTTATCATTTCCCTTATTTTCGTTATTCATTGACTAAATTAAGCAGATATTTTCCTTGTCCAGCAGTCTACAATGGATCGTAGGAGTTTGCGGTGGAAGAAGATATCATCAGATAAGACAGTAAGCGAGAAACCTGCAGCTCTTATTGTGGAGTCAGCCTTTGGCCCTTCAGATTCAACTGAACCTAAGGTTGATCAGGTGTGTGTGTTGGTACCTATATAATTAAAAAGTATATTTTCCTTCTCTTATAGTGGAGTCATCATCTGCCCCTTTAGATTCAACTAGGAATTTCTGTTTTCTTCTCATTCTTCGTGGTCGTCATTGCTATCAGATTGTCTAACCATAATTACCTATAGTTTATCCTATAAACAATCTGACAATATGTTTACATCTATA
>NW_025871235.1:0-1053 GCF_002878395.1 Capsicum annuum
GTTTTTTGGGATAAGGTAAACTCATCATTTTACCTTATAAGGTAAACTCACCCTTTTACCTTACATTCTAACATTTGCACTGACGACGTTAACTTCTTAATAGACAAGGTAAACACCTGTGTTTACCTTCTCCCTTTTAGAATTTTATAGTATTGGGGTGCCCATTTTAAATTTTGACTAAAACAACTTCCCTTTTAGGCTCCGGACTCCCACATTTGGTCCATTATTAAATGAAATACAATTAATTTTGACGAGTCTTATCTTTATCTCACGAGTTAAAATATTATTCACCATTGTATATAAAAAAAAGGTTATTCGACAATGAATAAATTTTTTTTAAAGAATCAATTGATGCATGGCCTGGTTAATATTATATTTAACTTACTAATATATCTTAAGTTGTAATAATAATGGTGGAAATATCTTCATACTTTGCGATAATTTAATCCTTATCTCTATTTTTTTATCATTCGATATTTCATATCCGCTTTATATCTTGAGTTATAATAATTTTGAAAAGATTTTTACACTGTGTATAACTAATAAATTCATACCTCTTTTTTTTTCAGTGGATGTTTCATATTTATTTTATATCTTAAGCTATTATAATTGTGGAAAGTACTTTATGTTATGTGAATAATTAAATTTTTTTCTCATTTTTTCACTCGATATTTCATATCATTTTGATGCCTCAACTAATTTGTATTTAAGTCGTGTCTGATTATCTTTTCGTTATTTATATTTTAGGTTGAACTAAACTACTATAATTCATCCCTGCCTACAAATTAGTTGACAATGTTTACAAATCTTACAAACAGAACTCACATATTTGTATTTATTGTATATTCGCTTAGAATGATTTTTAAAAAAGGAAGTACTACTTATCGAGAATTGCAAAATCATAGAATAAAGAAATTAGTTGAGATTATACGTAAGCAAATTTGAATATCATAATTATAATAATAAAAAAATTATATTCTCATGAATCAAACTCATACCCCCACAATTTTTGCATATTATATTCTGTAAATTCCATATTTAGTATGATGAACT
>NW_025871236.1:0-1035 GCF_002878395.1 Capsicum annuum
GTAGTGGAAATACACTGCTGGTTATTATTGCTGCTGATTTAGGTGAACAATAGGTAGAGGCTCTTATCTCTGTTCTGAAAAAGTACAAGAGAGCTATTGGTTAGACTATTGCAGATATCATTGGTATCCCTCGTAGCATATGTTTGCACAAGATTCAGCTAGAGGAAGATTGTGCACCTACTATTGAGAATCAGCGTCATCTAAATCCACCTATGCAAGAGCTGGTGAAGAAGGAAATCATCAAGTGGCTAGATGCAGGGGTGGTGTACCCAATCTCAAACAGTAAATGGGTGAGTCCTGTACAATGTGTGCCCAAAAAAAGGGGCATGATAGTAGTAACAAATGAAAAGAATGAGCTAATTCCACTTAGTCCTGTCACAGGGTGAGGGGTGTGTATAGATTACCGGAAGCTAAACTCGTGGACGTTAAAAGACCACTTCCCAATGCCATTCATGGATCAAATTCTTGTTCGATTGGTAGGAAAGGGATGGTTCTGTTTCTTGGATGGTTATTCCGGATATAACTAGATTTGTATTGCTCCTGAAGCTCAGGACAAGACCACTTTTACATGCCTATATGGTACTTTTGCATTCAAACGAATGCCATTTGGGCTATGTAATGCACCTGCCACTTTTCAGCAGTGTATGATGTCCATTTTCTCTAATATGGTTGAAGACACCTTGGAGGTGTTTATGGATGACTTTTCGGTTGTAGGTGAGTCATTTGAGTCATGCTTGGCAAATCTGAGTATGGCTTTGCAGCGATGTGTGTAATTCAATCTGGTGCTAAATTAGGAGAAGTGCCATTTTATGGTTAAGGAAGACATTGTTCTCGGGCATAAAATCTCTAAAAAGGGAATTGAAGTTGATCGAGCCAAGATTGAAGTTATTGAGAGACTACCACCTCCAATTTCTGTGAAGGGGGTTCGTAGTTTTCTCGGTCATGCTGGTTTTTATCGGAGGTTTATTAAAGACTTCTCCAAGATTGTAACCCCATTATGCAAACTTTTAGAGAAGGAGGCAAAGTTTTACTTTG
>NW_025871237.1:0-1348 GCF_002878395.1 Capsicum annuum
TTCTTGTAATAACTCCATTTGTTTAAACATTTAGAGCAATAAGTTAGTCTGGGTATCTTTGGCATCAGCCTCTGCCATTGGTGAATCAGTTTGAGTAGCTTTGTGTTGATAAGTAATCTGCAATGAGATTTTTGTTAGTATTGATTACTTCAATTGTAAATGTAAAATTCAGTATATTTAATACTAGTCTCCGAATTTACTTTGTCGTAACTGAATTTAGTATTTTTCTTGTTAGCCACCATCGTACCTGTGTATTATCTGTTCTAACAATAAACTTATTATACACGATATATGGTTCAAATGCTATTAAACATTTATATAAAGAACATAATTCTTTTCTATTTATTTTCCATTTTATTTCTATTTCGTTAAACGTTCCTGAATAATATCTACAATGATGTTCTAATTTTTCTTCTTCATACCTATATTTGAGTACTCCTCCATAACTATATTCACTTGCATCAGCTTCTACTATATATATAAATTTTTTATTTTCATCTGAAAATTATAATTTTGGTAATTTTTTACAAAGTAATTTTATTTTCTGTACCTGTTTTTTGTCTTCTTCATTATATCTATATTCTACATCCTTTTTTAATTTTTTCTGTAATGGTTTTAAGTTTTCTGCTAATTTTGGAATATATTCTCTTACTTGATTTACTAATCCTAAAAATGATTGTAATTTTTTTTGTATCTAATTCTTCTTCTGAATTTATTTTTTTTGGACTATATGTTGTTGCATTTTGACTTCACTTTTATCTATTTTTCATAATTTCTTCTTTCTTCTCACTTAAACTTATTCTTGATTTTCTATTATATCTGTAAATTGCTCTAATAATTTTAAATGTTCTTCTTTAGTTTTTGTATACAATAGTATATCATCTATACTATACAATTAGGTAATTGTTTAAAATAACTATCCATAAAATTTTGATATCTACCTGATGCATTTTTATATCCAAATGGTAGTACATTCCATTCATAAAATCCTTGTGGTACCGTAAATGCGGTTAGTTCCTTAGATTCTTCTTCTAACTTTAAATGGTAAAATCCTAATTTACAATCAAATTTACTAAAGTAATTATATCCCTGTATTTGTCTTATTTTTAATATCTTATTTGGTATTGGCTAATTATATGTCATAGTTTTTCCATTTAAATTTCTATAATCAATAACCATTCTACTTTTTCCTCTTCTTTGTTCACTATGTTTATTTACTATAAATGCTGGGCTATTATGTTTTCTATTACTTTTTTTGTATATATTGTTTATCTAATAATTCTTCTATATGCATTTTAAATTCTTTTAAATCATCAAAATTATATGTTAATGGTTTCTGGGTTATTAT
>NW_025871238.1:0-3606 GCF_002878395.1 Capsicum annuum
GTAGTTATGTAGGAACATAATTTCTATTTCACTCCTAGATAAGAACGGATTCAAATGTGTAGCCGTTCTGGGAAAATTATAGTTAGCAAAGGAGAAATATATGTAGGAAAAGGCTATCTCACGGAGGGCCTTTATAAGATGAATGTAATGATTATTGAAATGAATAAAAGTTTGAATTCATCTGATTTGCTTGAGTCTTAGGATTTATGGCATGAACGTTTAGGCCATGTTAATTACAAAATGTTACGAAAACTGATTAACTTAGAAGTTTTACCAAACTTTGAGTGCAATAAATCAGAGTGTCAAACGTGTGTGGAATCGAAGTATGCAAAGCATCCTTATAAGTCCGTTGAAAGGAATTCCAATCCCTTAGACTTAATACACACTGACATTTGTGATATGAAGTCAACACCATCTTGTGGTGAAAAAAAGTATTTCATAACTTTTATTGACGATTGCACAAGATATTGTTAAGTCTACTTGCTAAATAGTAAGGATGAAGCAATAGATGCGTTTAGGCAATATAAAACTAAAGTTGAAAATCAGTTAGACAAAAAAATCAATATGATAAGAAGTGATAGGGGTGGAGAATATGAATATCCCTTTGCGCAAATATGTGTAGAGAATGGAATAATCCATCAAACTACGGCCCCTTATTCAACCTAATCTAATGGAATTGTGGAAAGAAAAAACCAACTTTGAAGAAAATGATGAATGCCTTACTTATAAGTGCTAGTTTACCGCAAAACTTATGGGGGGAGGCTATCCTTACAGCCAAACGTATACTCAACAGAGCTCCCCAGAGAAAGACACAATCAATTCCTTACGAAAAATAGAAAGGAAGAAAACTTAACTTAAAATATTTCAAAGTGTGGGGGTGTCTAGCAAAGGTACAAGTTCCAATTTCTAAAAGGGTTAAAATAGGACCTAAAACGGTAGACTGCGAGTTCATAGGATATGCTAAAAGTAGTAAAGCATGTCGATTTTTGGTTCATAAATTTGAACAGCCGGATATTAGTGAAAATATGGTAATTGAATCAGACAATGTTGAATTCCTTGAAAACATTTCCCATTAAAATTAAACACGAACAATCTAGTGGAGGTTCCAAATGACCTCGAGATGAACCAAGTGAGAATGTACATAATGAAGAAAATTCAAGACGTAGTACACGTCAAAGAACGTCAACTTTGTTTGGATCGGATTTTGTAACTTGTCTCTTAGAAAATGAAACTCAAACATTTAAAGAAGCGATGTCTTCGTTAGACTCATCCTTTTGGAAAGAGGTAGTCAATAGTGAGATAGATTCAATCTTAAAAAATCATACATGGGAATTGGTTGACCTTCCTCCCAGAAATAAACCTTTAGGTTCTAAATGGATCTTCAAAAGAAAAATGAAGGCGAATGGTACTATTGACAAATACAAGGCAAGACTTGTAGTAAAAGGCTTTGTACAAAAGAAAGACCTTGATTACTTTGATACATACTCGCCAGTAATAAGGATAATCTCTATTCGAATGTTAATCGCCTTAGCGGCGGTATATGATCTTCAATTCATCAAATGAATGTAAAAACTGCATTCCTAAATGAAGATTTGGAGGAAGAAATTTACATGGAACAACCTGAGGGTTTTGTGTTTCCAGGAAAGGAAAACAAGGTGTGTAAACTTATTAAGTCATTATATGGACTAAAGCAAGCACCAAAACAATGGCATGCGAAGTTTGACCAAACCATGTTGGCAAACGGATTCAAAATAAATGAATGTGATAAATGTGTTTATATTAAAGACACTCCAAATCATCAAGTCATTGTATGTTTATATGTGGATGATATATTGATCATCAGTAGAGATATTTCTGACATAAATGCAGCAAAACGAATGCTCGGGAGTGAGTTTGATATGAAGGACCTTGGAGTTGCAGATGTTATCTTAGGTATAAGAATCCATCGAACTCCACAAGGGTTGGCATTGTCACAGTCTCATTATATTAAAAAGGTACTTGACAAGTTCAAGAACATGGAATTCGGTATTACCAAGACTCCATTGGATGCGATCTTTGCACTTCGTAAGAATAAAGGTGAAAGTGGCTCGCAATTGAAGTACGCAAGAGTATTAGGATGCTTAATGTATATAATGAACTGTACACGACCAGACATAGCATGCGCTATCAGTAAATTGATTCGGTACATGAGTAATCCCAACAAAACTTACTGGATGGCAATGAAAAGAGTTTTGGGGTATCTTAAATACACTCAAAATTATGCTTTCCATTATAATAAATATCCTATGGTACTTGAAGGATATAGTAATGCAAATTGGATCACCGGATCGAACAAAGTAAAATCCACAAGTGGATATGTATTTACTATCGGTGGAGGAGCAGTTTCTTGGAAATCATTCAAACAGACTTGTATCGCTCTCTCTACAATAGAATCTAAATTTATCGCATTAGATAAAGCCAGTGAAGAAGCAGAATAGCTTTAAAATTTCTTGGAAGATATTCCGTATTGGCCCAAGCCCGTGGCACCAGTATGTATACACTGTGATAGGCAGCAATAGGTAGGGTAGGGAGCATGATGTATAACGGTAAATCTCATCATATAAGATGAAGACATAATACCATTAGAGAACTTCTCTCTAGTGGAATTATCACTGTAGACTATGTAAAGTCGAAAGATAATGTGTCGGATTCATTTACAAAAGGCCTATCTAGAGAAGGAGTAGAAAGAACATCCAAGGAAATGGGTTTAAGGCCTAGGATAAGTCAGCATGGCGGTAACTCTACCTAGCAGACTGGAGATCCCAAGAGCTAGGTTCAAGGAGATCAAACATAGTTGTGTCTGACAGGTTCTACATTGTTAATTGCCCAACTCATTCTCATGATGTAGACAATATATAGTAAACAAGGATAAGACTTAAGGTGAAAAGTCTTTTAATGATTATCTAAATTTGGCAGATTTGACCAGATAGTTTAATCTATAGGATTTAATGTTTAGAAATCACCTATGTGTGGGCGAAGTGGAAGGCGCTTCAAAGAGAATGTTAGTAAAGGCCTATTCTCTAAGCTCTCATGAAAATCGGGACGTGTTCATGGCTGAAAAGAACAAAACCATAAGAACCATAAATAGTAAAAGGCTGGTTGTCTGACATGTGTTGTCTAGGTGTACATTAAAGATCGACAGTTCAAAGATATCAAATCTACCGATTGACCGAGTGCATTCGATGCATGTTCACTATGAAAAGTTCAAAGGGAAACCCACTTATCCAGATGCAATCAGTCTTTACTTGATGATCACATACTTGTCCGTAAAACTTTTATGAAAAAATAGCCATTCCCCATTCATACGGGGGATTGTTGGGTCATAGTATATGAATGAAGTGTGAATGGAAAAAATGGAGAAAAATTGTAGAAGGAAGGAGATACCAATTTAGAAGGTATACTCCCAAAGTGGAAAGTTCACTAACTCTCCCACATTGGTGGGAGAAGGAAACTTTGTAGTATTTATATTAATGAACACTTACTCCACATGATAAGTGAGGCAAGAAAATATAGATGCCTCGCACCGTCGTCGTCATCACTCGCTCGGCTCGGCTTCGGATTTGGATT
>NW_025871239.1:0-2039 GCF_002878395.1 Capsicum annuum
CTAGGGGATATTTAGGCCCAAACTATTACATATCTCCTTCTCTAAGATAAAATCCAGATCAGATACCCCAGTACAACTTACAAAAGGAAACTGGAAAGATTATTTATTGTAATCACTGTTCTTCCATGACTGAAAACTTCAAAACACTCAATGCCCAGAAAGAGTCATTGCTCATGGAAAACACTAGACTAATCAAACATATACAAATGCTAGAAACAAAACTCAGACAACAGACTCCAGTGAGTAAAACAGATGCACAAACCCAGACCCCAACTCAGAGTTCTCCATCTCCTCAAAAAATGGATGAGAAGGGTGTGCATTTCCCAATAAATGCTCAGAAATCCA
This sequence comes from Capsicum annuum, assembly GCF_002878395.1. NCBI lineage: Eukaryota > Viridiplantae > Streptophyta > Magnoliopsida > Solanales > Solanaceae > Capsicum > Capsicum annuum. The sequence continues at coordinate 346 of NW_025871239.1, forward strand.
CTGTACCGGATGTTGGTACAGCTAGTCCGATTCAAACGGTGATCGGTAAAGACGCATCAAATCCGTTCATGGCTGTCACTTTGCCAAAAAGTGAAGATGAAGGTTGCTCTTCATCAAAGATCAAGCTAAAACCTAAGACTTCAAAAAAGACTTCAATATCCAGAAGAAAAAATGAGACAATAGAGACCATAATTAAACAGACACTAGATAGATTTTTTAGAAACCAAACTCAAGACAAATATATAAATGAACTATCAGACGAACAACCAGACAACGCAATGCCAGCAATAAATAATACAGAGACTAATTCTGCAAGATCAAACGAAGAAGATAGCTTAGCGCAATTCGAAGATAGCATAGCACAATTCCAGGATGCCCAGGATCCATATGAAGACGACGACTCAGGCATGAGCTTCGACTTCATAGCCCTGCACAACTTGGATACGTAAAGATATCCTACAAAGACTCTACAGTTGTCTATAGACTCTACAGACTCTACAGTTGTCCTAGTTTGTATTATTAGCTAGTATGGTCAAGTGGGGATGCCCACTTTATGTCTTGTAATAGTCTGTGTCAGTTTGAGTGCTTCCTTTATCACTACTTTCTAAAAAGAAAGAAAAACTGTTGAAGCACGCGTCAACAAAGGTACGAAAAGAAATTTAATAACGCATGTGACGATGGGGCCCAATGCGTACCCGACTTGCATTATTAAAGTTTTCTTTCTTATCCTTTATCAAAAAGTGTCGGCCAATTATACTTAGGCCACGTAGCAGTTTTAAAACCACTCCTTCATGTAAATTTTGCCTATAAAAGGCACACATTTTGTAGTAGAAAAATCAGAGTAAAATCAACCAACCTAAAAACTCGCCTGAAATGTTTAAACCTTTCCTCCCAAAAAACTTGTCTAACCCAGTCGTTCTTGTGTAAACTTTGTAACCTCGTGGTTTAAATAAAAGCTTCAAGTTTTCTATTCGATCTTTAGGGGGTTCCCGAAAGGGAAACCTCTCTCCTAGTTACTTCATGTAAGTTCTTATTTCCATATTTTCCCCACAAAAATATTTATATTCATGTTTTTATATATGTTTTAAATAGTTTTTATTTTGCATAACCATGTAAATTAAACTGTCTATAACCTTCTTACCCTTAGTATATGGTTAGCCTCTTAATTTCTTAGTATCAACGATGGATTAACCTGTAAATTCCTAGGAATTCTGGCTTTTTTAGTCCAAAAGGTCTGCACAATAGACAAAGGACGATTGTTAGCTGCCAGATAAAACTTTTCCGGGGTGTGGTTAAAGAAGTACGATGTTAAGAACATAGATTAAGAGGAAGAGATGAACAGGGTTTAAAAAAAAAAAAAAAAGAACTCTGGGGAAAATAAGAATGAAAACATGAAGAAACAGTAGGAAAGAGGGAGTACTGAGTAGGTTTTTACAAACTGATATATCATTCGTCACTAAAAAATTGAAATTTACCATTGGTTGTATCGAAACGGTATTTTTTAGCATTAGTTTGTTTTTGAACTACTTTATTTAATTGAAATATTTTACTTTATTGAAATATCCGACTATTTTGACTTTATTGAAATATCCGAATATTTTTGGTATCAGAGCGAGAAGGTTTTGGGAACATTACCTACTAACTCGCTAAAGTTTATAAACTTTATATGAAAAGACATAGATCCTTCCAAGACA
>NW_025871239.1:2139-3156 GCF_002878395.1 Capsicum annuum
TTTATTGAAATATCCGAATATTTTTGGTATCAGAGCGAGAAGGTTTTGGGAACATTACCTACTAACTCGCAAAGTTTTATAAATTTATATGAAAAGACATAGATCATTTCAAGACATAAGGTGTAGTTACTTTTATTTATACAGAGAAATTAGAAAACGAAATCACATATTGACTAAACTACGTAATTTAGAAGAAGGTCAAAAAAGGTTACTAAAAGTTAAAAGAGTGCGTACAAGTTATTATAACGACTTATTGAGCGCAGTAAATTGGGAAATACAAGGTTGTGAGAGAGACTTAGAAAATAGTACTTCCGCAATAAGGTGGCTTAAAGAACGCATTAGAAGAAAAGCTTATCAGTTAGGATAATAAATGCCAATAAGATATATTGAGGTCATAAGGCAAATACAACAACAATATTATAGAGAATTTATATATAAACATCAACTTGTAAAAATTCGAAAACAATTTGTAGAAAGATTAGAGCTTTTAAATAAAGAAATAAGAAATCTAGAAACAGATATTTTAAACTTTAAGGAAACAGACGAAATAATTACCATAACATCTAACTATTATAAAAAAGCATTAATTAGCGAAAAATCTAGGTTAATAGAAAATATACAAGAAGTGGACTTAGATATAACTTATACAAATAGTAGATTGAGATATCAAACTAAGCTAAGTAAAAAATACCTTAACCTAAACCACCTAGGATAACAAGATAGCTTCGTTAAAACATCTCGATTACCTAGATCTTAGATTCCAACCTGAAAAGAAATATAGAATATTAAAAAATAATTCTACCATAAGGTGTAATTTTAATCAAGGCGAACATATTTTACATTCCGAAGATAAACAATACAACACGATTATAGATTTCCTGATAAATACAAGTGAAAAAATACAAGAAAAAGATAATAGTCTAATACGAACGCTAGACCAAATAGAAGCTACTCAAAATAAATATAAAAGGACACTAGAAAAGATAGAACAAAATCTAGATTATCTTAAGTCACAAG
>NW_025871240.1:0-1231 GCF_002878395.1 Capsicum annuum
GTTGGTTGATTTCACTCTACCTTCTTTTGAACTAATGTGTGCCTTTTGTAAAACAATTAAAAAGAAATGAAATGAATTTCTGTAAATCTGTTATATACACAACCCAGAATTACGATCAAAAACAACACAGAAAATATAAGAAAAGAAATAATCAAAAACCATACAGTAAAAAACAATACTTCTTAAGAAAGTCAAAGGCTAAAAAACCTTGGTTAAATAGAGATAGACATGTTAGAAAATATAGAAACGACAGAAATTATAAAAATAAATTAGAATGTTATACGTGTGGCAGTATAGACCATCTAGCCAACGTATGTCCTAAGAGAAATAATAATAGAACTAGAAATTCTCAACTAATAGAAGATTTCCAAGAAACTTTATTAAACGTAGATGAATATATGTCCGATACAGAAAGTATATACTCAATAATAAGTATTGATATAAATGACAAAGATAATTCCAAATATGATTCTTCAGAATCAGAAGAAGATAACTTAGTTAACGAATTAGGACAAGAGATAGACGATTTAGATTTAAACGACCTAGTAATCAATAATTTAATGAATGTTACTAAAGAATGTGTACATGAATTCCAACGAAACAAAGGCCTAGACAGCAACAGATGCCGTATATGTAATTGGTATCCAAGTAAAGACAACAGAGCTAAATGTAAAAAATGTTACTTAGAAGCATGTATAAATTGTATAGAAAACACTCTAAAAATTAAAGTAGAGTCAGAGATAAATAATGGACAAAAATATACAAACAATCAAATCCTAAACCTAAGAGTGTCTACTCTAGAAACCCGATTAAATGATCTAGAACAAAGATTAACTATTCTAGAAAAAGGAAAAAAAATCACCTTAAAAGAAACGGATACCCAAGAAGCAGTATATTTAGAGAAATTAGAGGCAGAACTTATGAATTTAGAAGATACTAACACTAATCTAATATGCAACGAAGATAAAGAATTCTCTACCATTAAAGTCTTAGTAAAAATCAAAATAAAAGACGTAGAAATAGAAACTCTAGCATTAGTAGATCCCGGATGTACTAGCTGTTTAATCAATAAAGAAATAGTACCAGAACACTTATTAAAAATACTTGAAACACCTATAATGGCTACTCAAATGGATGGACCACACAATATCTATAATTATTACATAGAGAAAGCTCAACTAAGTTTTTTAAATACATGCAATAAATTCTATAACCCAGTTTACAATGTTAA
>NW_025871241.1:0-1486 GCF_002878395.1 Capsicum annuum
TCCTGATAAATAGAAATTTACTTTCTGTTCAGGACCCCCCTGAAAAAATGGACTTTACTTTCTGTATAGGACCCTCCTAAAAAATGAGACTTTACATTCTATTTAGGACCCTCCTGAAAAATGGGACTTTAAATTCTGTTCAGAACCCTTTTGAAAAATAGGACTTTACTTTCTGTTTAGGACCCTCCTGAAAAATGAGACTTACTTTCTGTTTAGGACCCTCCAAAAAATGGTCTTTTAAGTTGTGTTTAAGACCCTCATGAAAAATGGGATTTTACTTTCTGTTTAGGACCCTCCAAAAAAATGGGAATTTACTTTCTTTTCAGGACCCTCCAAAAAAATGATATTTTACTTTCTGTTGAGCACCTTCCTAAAAAATGAGATTTTACTTTCTGTTCAGCACTCTCCTAAAAAATGATATTTTACTTTTTGTTTAGGACCCTCCTAAAAAATAGGATTTTACTTAATGTTCGGGACCCTCCTAAAAAATGGGATTTTACTTTCTATTCAGGACCCTCCTGAAAAATAGGATTTTATTTTCTGTTTTGGAGCCTCCTGAAAAATAGGACTTTACTTTATATTCAGGACCCTCCTGAAAAATAGGACTTTACTTTCTGTTCAGGACCCTCCTGAAAAATGAGATTTTACTTTCGGTTCAGGACCCTCCAAAAAAATGGGACTTTAGTTTCCGTTCAGGACACTCCTGAGAAATAGAAATTTACTTTCTGTTCAGAACCCTCCTAAAAAAAGGGACTTTACTTTCTGTACAGGACCCTCCTAAAAAATGAGACTTTATATTCTATTCAGGACCCTCCTGAAAAATGGGACTTTACATTCTGTTCAGAACCCTTTTGAAAATATAGGACTTTACTTTCTATTTTGGACCCTCCTGAAAAATGAGACTTACTTTCTGTTCAGGACCCTCCAAAAAATGGTATTTTAAGTTGTGTTTAAGACCCTCATGAAAAATGGGACTTTACTTTCTGTTTAGGACCCTCCAAAAAAATGGGACTTTACTTTCTTTTCAGGACCCTCCAAAAAAATGATATTTTACTTTCTGTTCAGCACCTTCCTAAAAAATGAGATTTTACTTTCTGTTCAGCACCCTCCTAAAAAATGATTTTTTACTTTTTGTTTAGGACCCTCCTAAAAAATAGGATTTTACTTAATGTTCGGGACCCTCCTAAAAAATGGGATTTTACTTTCTATTTAGGACCCTCCTGAAAAATAGGATTTTATTTTCTATTTTGGAGCCTACGGAAAAATAGGACTTTACTTTCTATTCCAGACCCTCCTAAAAAATAGGACTTTAATTTCTGTTCAGGACCCTCCTGAAAAATGAGATTTTACTTTCGGTTCAGGACCCTCCAAAAAAATGGGACTTTAGTTTCTGTTCAGGACACTCCTGATAAATAGAAATTTACTTTCTCTTCAGGACCCTCCTAAAAAATAGGATTTTACTTAATGTTCAGTACCCTTCTAAAAA
>NW_025871241.1:1586-2424 GCF_002878395.1 Capsicum annuum
CAGGACCCTCCTAAAAAATGAGACTTTACATTCTATTCAGGACCCTCCTGAAAAATGCCACTTTAGTTTCTGTTCAGAACCCTCCTTAAAAATAGGAATTGACTTTCTGTTTAGGACCGACCCACTTTAAAAATGGGAATTCACTTTCTATTTAGGACCCTCCTTAAAAATAGGACTTTACTTTCAGTTCAGGACCCTCCAAAAAAATGGGACTTTACTTTCTGTTTTGGACCCTTTTGAAAAATGAGATTTTACTTTTTGTTCAGCACCTTTCTAAAAAATGAGATTTTACTTTTTGTTTTGGACCCTTCTAAGAAATAGGATTTTACTTAATGTTTAGGACCCTCCTAAAAAATGGGATTTCACTTTTTATTCAGGACCCTCCTGAAGAATAGAATTTTACTTTCTGTTTTGGAGCCTACTCAAAAATAGGACTTTACTTTCTGTTCAGGACCCTCCTGAAAAATAGAAATTTACTTTCAGTTCAAGACCCTCCTGAAAAATGATATTTTACTTTCTGTTCAGGACCCTCCAAGAAAATGGGACTTTAGTTTCTGCTCAGGACACTCTTGAGAAATAGAAATTTACTTTCTGTTCAGGACCCTCCTAAAAAATGAGACTTTACATTCTATTCAGGACCCTCCTGAAAAATGGGACTTTACATTCTGTTCAGAACCCTTTTGAAAAATAGGACTTTACTTTCTGTTTTGGACCCTCCTGAAAAATGAGACTTAATTTCTGTTCAGGACCCTCCAAAAAATGGTATTTTATGTTGTGTTTAAGACCCTCAGGAAAAATGGGACTTTACTTTCTGTTTAGGACCCTCCAAAAAAATGGG
>NW_025871242.1:0-1123 GCF_002878395.1 Capsicum annuum
TGAAGCAGCTGAAGTAGACATATCATTAATATTTATTTTACTTTTTTTATTATATATTATTAATTTTCTAATACATAAATAACTTATAATAATTAATTAGAGATGACATAATAAAATCACAGAGGAAGCAGCTTATGAAATAAGCAGGAGAAGCAGACATATTGCTGGAGATAATTAAAGCAGTTGAAGCAGAAATGTCATAAATTCCTATTTTACCTTTTTATTAAATATTATTAATTTTTACTATGATAATAACATATAATAATTAATTAGGGGTGATATAATAAAATCAAGTACTAATTAAAAGTGATATAGAAAAATTACTATAAAAAATATTTGTATTTTTTTTTAAAGTGGACCTCATATAAGCCGTCAAGTTCATTTAAAATATCAATAGTTAATTTATCATTTCATATTATTTTTTACCTTTTCGATCAAATATTATTATTTTTCAATACTCATATGACATATAATAATTAATTAAGAGCGATATTTAATGAAGCTACGATTGAAGCAGCTGAAGCAAATACGTCATAAATATTTATTTTACTTTTTTATTAAATATTATTAATTTTTTAATACATAAATGACCTATAATAATTAATTAGAGGTGATATAGTAAAATAATGGAGCAAGCAGCTGGAGAAGCAGGTTGACGGAGAGATGTCTGCTTCTCCTGCCCTTCCCCTCTTATTAGAGAGTAATTTAATGTTGAATTATCAAAAAATCATGTTAAATACAAGAGTACTTTTTTAGCTTCATAATTATTATTAAATTATGGATTACTAAGATTGTTGAGATTTTGGTATATCTACTAAAAATAACTTTTAAAAATAATGTATATTTTTTGGGTCTTGAATAGCAAAATCACAAAGTGATTTTAATAATTTGCTATTTCATGTGATTTTGAAAGTAAAAAATAACCAACATGGGTTCTGATGTAACGCTGAGACTATTTCACACTTAATCATAGGTCTCGAGCTTGAGATATCACCTCAGAATGGCTCTGTCGTGCGCGATCCGAATTAAGTGAGACTCTAATACAGATACCGAATACCTGGTGGGAAAAAGAAAGAAAAAAAAATTAAAAGGTTATGAAAAGGAAAAAGTTGTACAATTGGTC
>NW_025871243.1:0-3131 GCF_002878395.1 Capsicum annuum
TAAGTGTGCAACATGCCAACAGGTTAAGGTTGAACAACAAAGACCTGGTGGTATGATGCAAGAGTTTAGTATTCCCACCTAGAAGTGGGAAGAGATAAATATATACTTCGTGATTGGTTTACCTCCTTCCCGACGCCATTATGATTCCATTTGGGTTGTGGTTGATAGGTTGACTAAGTCTGCTCATTTCTTGCCTGTTCATACTTCATATACTGCTGAGGATTATGCTAGATTGTTTATCTGAGAGCTAGTCAGACTGCATGGAGTTCCCTTATCTATTATTTTGGATAGGGGTACTCAGTTCACTTCGCAATTTTGGAAAGCATTTTAGAAGGGTCTTGGTACCCAAGTGCTTTTGAGTTCTGCTTTTCATCTGCAGACCGATGGTCAGGCTGAGCGGACCATTCATACCTTAGAGGATATGTTGAGAGCTTGGGCACTTGACTTTAAGGGAAGTTGGGATGATCACTTACCGTTGATAGAGTTTGCTTACAATAACAGTTTCCACTGTAGTATTGGAATGGCTCCGTCTGAATCCTTATATAGGAGTAAGTGTAGATCACCCATAGGTTGGTTCGGGGTGGGTGAAGCGGCTGTGAGTGGTCCTGATTTGGTATTTGAGGCTATGGAAAAAGTTAAGTTGATTAGGGAAAGGTTGAAAACTGTGTAGAGTCGTCAAAAGTCATATGCGGATGTTAGAAGGAGAGACCTTAAGTTTGAAGTTGGTGACCTAGTATATCTGAAAATTTCACCCATAAGGGGGGTGAAGAGATTCGGAAAGAAGGGGAAGCTTAGTCCCTGTTATGTTGGTCCTTACAAAATTCTTAGCCGTGTAAGGTAGCTTATGAGGTCGAGTTGCCTTCTGAGTTGTCCTCAGTTCATCCAATATTCCATGTCTCCATGCTTAGAAAGCATATTAGCGATGTTGTGGTAGTGGATTCCTCTGTGAGTGCTGACATTTAAGAAAATCTTTCTTTTAATGAGATTCCTGTTGAGATTCTTGACTTCAGTATCCGAAGACTAAGGAACAAAGAAGTTCCCTTGGTCAAGGTGTTGTGGCGAAACCAATCTGTTGAGGGTGCAACTTGGGAAGCAGAGGCGGATATGCGATCCAAGTACCCTCACCTATTTTCCGTGAACTCCGATCAAGCCGAAGGTACCGTTCTTTCCTAAATCATGCACTTTTGATAAAACTTACAGTAGTTCAGCTGTCATTTATTATATGTTCAGCAGTAGTTTCTTGAATTTATGCATTCTATGTTGCATTCGGAGTGAGAAACGATGTGGTGATGAGTCTAACGAATGGTTTCAGTTGTATGCTCTATTCCCTATCTAATCTTGGCATGTCTAGCATCATTCGAGGATGAATGTTTCCAAGAGGGGGATGATGTAATACCCCAGGAAATTTTTCGTTGAAATTTTATGCGTAAACGTATTGGGTTCTATCTTCTAGAATGAATTATAAATATTCCGTACAAAATGTCTTAGATTATGACCCACCATTGCATAGAGTATCGAATAATATTTCCAACGATATGTGGATCATCCAAAATGGACACCCGAGCGATGAGCTATGAACATTCCGATCGAACTGTGAATAGTAGTGAACAGTAAAACATGCAAGAAAAAGTATTGAGGCCTGGCGTATTTTTGCTCCAAATTTAAATGATCATAACTCCTTGTAAATAATGATCTAGGTGATCTACTATATATCAAGGGAAAGCTCTGCGAGTCCTCTTTCCAATGAAATTGGTTTCATCCAATTTTTCTATAGGAGCAAAAATTTATGGTCAATCTACTTCAGCCTATCAAAAGTAAATGTTTGGGTCAACTATAAACTATCATAACTCTTCATACATAATGATCTGGGTGAGATACTAAATATCAATGGAAAGATATGGTAGTCCTCTTTCTAATGAAATTTGTTTCATCCAATTTGGATATCGGAGTAAAACTTTATGGTTGATCTACTTCAGACTATCAAAACAGTCCACCAAAGGACAGATTCAAGAATTATTTTATTTTTAGGGGCGTTTTGGTCATTCCCCCTCACCCAAAATCCATCCAAACCTTATATCAAAGCCTATTAGAAGCATTATATATTATATTTCATCAAATTCCCTCAAAAAGAAAACCCTAAGCTCCTACATCCAACTTTTAGAACCTCCAAAGTTCACCATTAATTCTATAAATTTATTCAAGATTCCAAGTTCCTAGTTTAAGAAATCCAAGAACCATCATTCAAAGGCACGATTAACATCTCAAAAATGAGTATCGATCTAAATTTCATCATTCACGGTATGTGGTATTTTTCAACAAGAACTCTCTTTCGTTCTTGTGCCCAAAAGTAATTTTCTTCACAAAGGCATGATTTTTATTTGATTTTTACGAATTTGAAGCATGAACCCATATCTTATGATGATTATTATAAAATCTTGATATTTATGATTCTGAAAGATGAATTTACATGTGTGGAGATATAAATCATAAATCTTGAACGATATTTATCATGATTTTGATATTTGGGTGGTGAATCCTCATTGAAAATTGTATTTTTTTAAGAAAGTGTGTGTTATAAGCACGTTGATGTTGAATATTTGAGATATTTTGAATGATTTGACCTTTTGGTCTCAATGGAGTTGTTTTGAACTTGAGTGTGAAAGAAATCCACAACGTGGTTGATTTTGATAGATGGGAAGTATGATGGCTCCCAATGTATATTTATATATTACTGAAATTGTTTTGTTGTGGATTGTCTTTGAAATGATCTGAGCTATGTCCGGGAGAAATCTTTAGCACCGAGTGGGAGGTATAAAGCAACCTTACTTCCCTAGAACTACGTGCCCCAGTAGGAGTGAGCCTAAGGCTGATTTATATAGTGATCACTAGTTTGTGTGGATTTGATATCGATAGTCCTACTCCAATGGCAAGGATAGGAAGGCTCTCCCCAATGTGTGTTGTACGTTGGACTCCACATGGTTTATGTCAGTTATAGGATCTCCCAGTGAGTGTGTGTTTCCTTTTGTCTATGGTGAATGGTGAAGTGATTTGAAAGTGAAATTGTGAAAGTTATTCTTTCGAAAGATTTAAATGATATTTACATTATAAGAATTGATATTCTTGATGAACTG
>NW_025871244.1:0-719 GCF_002878395.1 Capsicum annuum
CACTCGATTCATGAGGTCCATGAAAGCTGTTGGGGCATTAGTTAACTCAAAAGACATAACAAGAAACTCAAAATGGCCATAACGAGTTCGAAAAGTAGTTTTCAGGATGTCACACTCCCTAACTTTGAGTTGATGATAGCCGAAATGAAGGTCTATCTTTGAGAAATAACTTGCACCTTGCAATTGGTCAAACAAATCATTTATTCTCGGAAGAGGGTACTTATTTTTTATAGTGACTTTATTCAGTTAGTGGTAATCAATGCACATACGCAAAGAGCCATCTTTCTTTCTCACAAATAACACAGGAGCACCCCAAGGAGAAACACTGGACCTTATGAAACCCTTATCTAGTAGATCTTTGAGTTACTCTTTCAACTCCTTAAGTTCTGCAGGGGCCATACGGTAAGGAAGAATAGAAATAGGCTGAGTATCGAGAAAAAGATTAATCCCGAACTCTATCTCTCTATCAGGAGGTATCCCTGGGAGATCATTCGAAAAGATATCAAAAAACTCATTGACGACGTTAACATACTGGAGAGTTGGAGTCTTAGACTTAGTGTCTTTGACTCTAACCAAATGGTAAATACACCCCTTGGAAATAAGCTTTCTAGCTTTGAGGTAAGAGATAAAATGACTCTTGGGTGACACAGAATTCCCAGACCACTCAAACATGGATGCACCCAAAAATTGAAACTTGACCACTCGGGTCTGACAATCAA
>NW_025871244.1:819-2664 GCF_002878395.1 Capsicum annuum
ACAAAGCATACACATCAAACTGAAATATACGAAGCATACCAATAACATCATCGGGAGAGTCCTCCTGTTCCTGGTGGGATGGTAAAGCATAGAATCTATTCTGGCGCTGCTCGCCATCATTACTAGAAGAGGCGCCCTGAGCTGGGGCTGGACGAGTCACTGGAACTGGAGCACTAACAGTCTGAGTTTGGGTCTGAGGGCGATAGTCACGACGCTCTTGTCCATCCTGTAGACAATCTCTAACTCTGTGACCCATGTCACCACACCGAAAATAACCCCTCTTCTCACCCCCAACACTCACCGGAATGAGACCTACCACACTTAGGACACAGGGGATGATTTGGCTTACTACCAGCACTGTACTGGGACCTGGATGTATATGACCTGCTACCTTGCTCCTGCCTATCTCTAGGCACGGGATCACTAGCAGATGACGGTGCTGGCATAGGCGAACGATCCTGATACTGAGGGCGACTCCCTTCCTGCGATCTAGTCTGACCCTGTCCGTGCTGCTCAGACTAGTTCTCTTATTCCCTCTCATTCTATCTCTCTCCTTAATCTTGTTTGCCTCAATCTATTGGGCATGAGTCATCAGCCTAGAAAGATTTATCTCACTATTTAGGATAGCAGACCTACACTCCTTAACCATATAACTAGACACTCCAGTCACAAACTTACTCATACTAGCTCGATTATCAGACACTAAGTCAGGAGCATACTTGGCAAACTGATTAAACTTTAGACAGTACTCCCTAACAGTCATAGAGCCCTGTTGCAGGTTCATAAACTCTTTCACCTTCACCTCTCTCATCTCCAAAGGGAAAAACTTATCCAGGAATGCATCCTGGAACTCTTGCCAAGTTGTAGGGACAGCTCCCTCACCTCTACCTTTCTTCCAAGCAACAACCCAGTCATAAGCAAGGTCTTTCAACCTATACGCAGCCAACTCCACACTATGTTCCTCAAATACATGCATCACCTGAGTAATCTTTCGCACCTCCTCTAAAAATAATCGTGGATCCTCATCAGAATTAGACCCATAGAATTCCAGTAGATTTATCTGCATGAAGTCACGAATCCTGGTAGCAGCTGAATCACCTCCCTGCTGCTGTGGAGCCGGGGCTGGGTTGGCCTGAATATTTGCAGTAACAGCTTGGGCCAGCGCCTGAAAGGCTGCCCAAAATTCAGTATGAGACACATTTTCATTTAATGGGTCAGTGGGGTTGCTGACCATCATTATTTCTTCTCGCTCGATGTGGAGGTATATTTCTAAAAGAGAAGAGCACGAATCAATAGCAGAGAGAGATATTTTAAGCACGATAGACTTCTGAAAGAAAGAATCATACTTTTTCCTAAAATGTCCTGTAGCCTCTTGCTCATAGATGTGGTGCGTTACACACTGATGATCAAGACTCTGCTTAACGCGGCTTGTCAGACTCCCTAGGACACCTTAAAACCTTAGGCTCTGATACCAAGTTTGTAACGCCCTGGAAAACGGGTCTCGGGGAATCACACGGTACTTGAGGCTACGAGTAGCCCCAAGCTAACCCTTTGAGCCATTTTCATTCAGTTCAACACAAATCAATGGGGTTTCCATAAATAACCCTCAAATATCAACCGAGTAATCATCATCCAAGAATAAAATAATTTTAGAAAGATAACAAAATACGACTTATTAGTCAACTCCCAAAATCTATACTAGTCTGACAAGCCTCTAAGAAAATCAATAAAACCAGCGAGCCATTGAGACATGCCCCAACTGACTCATACTCAGTTATCAAATATAAATAATTCCGTAAAAACAACATCAGACATCATGTCCTCGGAACATGAGGACTTACCACA
>NW_025871245.1:0-528 GCF_002878395.1 Capsicum annuum
ATCCAGATATGGTCTGAACACTCGATTCTTGAGGTCCATGAAAGCTGCTGGGGCATTAGTTAACCCGAAATACATAACAAGAAACTCAAAATGGACATAATGAGTTTGGAAAGTAGTTTTCGGGATGTCACACTCCCTAACTTTGAGTTGATGATAGCCGAAACGAAGGTCTATCTTTGAGAAATAACTTGCACCTTGCAATTGGTCAAACAAATCATTTATTCTCAGAAGGGGGTACTTATTTTTTATGGTGACTTTATTCAGTTAGCGGTAATCAATGCACATACGCAAAGAGCAATCTTTCTTTCTCACAAACAACATAGGAGCACCCCAAGGAGAAACACTGGGCCTTATGAAACCCTTATATAATAGATCTTTAAGTTGCTCTTTCAACTCTTTAAGTTCTGTAGGGGCCATATGATAAGGAGGAATAGAAATGGGCTGAGTATCGGGAAGAAGATCAATCCCAAACTCTATCTCCTTATAAGGAGGTATCCCTGGGAGATCATCCGAAAAGACATCAAAAAA
>NW_025871245.1:628-1353 GCF_002878395.1 Capsicum annuum
TTGAGAAATAACTTGCACCTTGCAATTGGTCAAACAAATCATTTATTCTCAGAAGGGGGTACTTATTTTTGATGGTGACTTTATTCAGTTGGCGGTAATCAATGCACATACGCAAAGAGCAATCTTTCTTTCTCACAAACAACATAGGAGCACCCCAAGGAGAAACACTGGGCCTTATGAAACCCTTATATAATAGATCTTTAAGTTGCTCTTTCAACTCTTTAAGTTCTGTAGGGGCCATATGATAAGGAGGAATAGAAATGGGCTGAGTATCGGGAAGAAGATCAATCCTGAACTCTATCTCTTTATAAGGAGGTATCCCTGGGAGATCATCCAAAAAGACATCAGAAAACTCATTGACGACGTTAACAGACTGGAGATTTGGAGTCTCAAACTTAGTGTCTTTGACTCTAACCAAATGGTAAATACACCCCTTGGAAATAAGCTTTCTAGCTTTGAGGTAAGAGATAAAATAACTCTTGGGTGACATAGAATTCCCAGACCACTCAAACATGGATGCACCCAAAAATTGATACTTGACCACTCGGGTTCGACAATCAATAGAGGCATAAGAAAAATACAGCCAGTCCATACCCAGAATCACATCAAAATCTATTATGTCTAACTTAATCAGATCAGCCAACAAAACTCTATGAAGAACGGTAACAGGACACTTTTTATACACTTTCTGGGCAACAATCGAATCACCCACTGGGGTAGAAACT
>NW_025871246.1:0-2220 GCF_002878395.1 Capsicum annuum
ATTTTGATGGAGATCAAATAACTTTTCATGTACCTTTATCCTTAGAGGCTCAAGTAGAGGTCCGTTTACTTATGTTTTCTCATATAAATCTTTTGTCTCCGGCTATTGGGGATCCCATTTTCATACCAACGCAAGCTATGCTTATTGGACTCTATGTATTTTCGAGCGAAAATCATCGAGGTATTTGTGTAAATAGATATAATCCATGTAATCGTAGAAACTATCAAAATAAAAAAAGAAGTGACAATAGTTACTATAAGTATACGAAAGAACCCTTTTTTTAAATTCCTATGATGCAATTGGGGCTTATCGGCATAAACGAATCAATTTAGATAGTCCTTTGTGGCTCTGGTGACGACTAGATCAACGCGTTATTGCTTCAAGAGAAACTCCCATCGAAGTTCACTATGAATCTTTAGGTACTTTTTATGAGATTTATGGACACTATCTAATAGTAAGAAGTCTAAAAAAACAAATTCTTTTTATATACATTCGAACACTATTGGTCATATTGCTCTTTATCGAGAAATCAAAGAAGCTATACAGGGGTTTTCTCGGGCCTATTCATATGGCTCATAACGTAATTCTATAATACCGTGGGGCTTTGGGGCTCTCCGGTTCAACTAGGTACATAGTTCCAAAATTTATACGCGAATCAAGATCGATAAAAGGAAGTTTTACAATCACCGACTCAAACCCATTATCGAATCCTACTCAGTGGAATATGGAGGTACTTATGGCAGAATGGGCCAATCTGGTCTTTCACAATAAAGTAATAGATGGAACTGCCATGAAACGACTTATTAGTAGATTAATAGAACACTTCAGAATGGCATATACATAACATATCCTGGATCAAGTAAAAACTCTAGGGTTCCAACAAGCTACTGCTACATCCATGTCATTAGGAATTGATGACCTTTTAACAATACCTTTTAAGGGATGGCTCGTTCAAGATGCTGGACAATAAATTTTGATTTTGGAAAAAACACCATCATTATGGGAATGTTCATGCGGTAGAAAAATTACGTCAATCCATTAAAATATGGTATGCTACAAATGAATATTTACGACAAGAAATGAATTCGAATTTTAGGATGACTGGCCTTTTAATCAAGTTCATATAATGTCTTTCTCGGGAACTAGAGGAAATGCATCTCAGGTACATCAATTAGTAGGTATGAAAGGATTAATGTCGGATCCTCAAGGACAAATGATTGATTTACCTATTCAAAGCAATTTGCGCGAAGGACTTTCTTTAACAGAATACATCATTTCCTGCTATGGGGCCCGTAAAGGAGTTGTCTCTATTGTTGTACGAATATCAGACGCTGGATATATCACTCGCAAACTTATTGAAGTAGTTCAACACATTGTTGTACGTTGAATGGATTTGTGGCACCGCCCGGGGTATTTCTGTGAGGCTTCATCCTGGGAGAAGGGAAATTTCAGTTTTCCCTAAACTAAAAAAAATGAGACAACAAAGTCGTGATACCTACCTTACCATCTTAGTCCAAATAAGGGTTCTAAGGAGGAAGTGGATCATCACCTGGCCCAATAGACTCAATCTTCCCCCTCAAACCTAGTTCTTCCAATGAGAAAGAATGAGAAAGTTCTTATGAAAATATAAACCTCGTTGACGAATCTATGAAATGTTTAATTGTCTACTTATGCACACCCAAAATTAGAAGGCATAAATGTTAGCTTAGGCCAAAGTAAAGAAATAATTTCTCTTAATTAAATATTTGCTCTATTTATGTGTCATCACTCAATATTGAAGTGTTGTAGTTTTATAATTACTATTAAAGTTAAAATAAAAAATATATTTATTTTATTTTAAACATTTAAAAGGACAAATAAGATTTTAAAAAAACTATTTTTAGAAATCCTACAAATAATTTGAGATCAATAGATTGGGAAAAAATTAAGTGGGAGGTGACAAAAAAGTCTTTAAATTTAAAATGATGACAACTTTGACCAGCTAAGGTCAAAGATTCATTTAAATTGTGATTAAGTTAATTAGGGTGTAAAGTGTAATTTTAAAAAACTTTTTCATTTTTTAAAAAGTCCTCCAACTCCAAATTTCAAATTTTAGAGTTTCTCCCATTTTCTTATCTTTCAATCTTTCTTCTTTTTCTTTATCCCCTTCTTCTTCTTCTTCTTCTTCTTCTTCTTCTTCTTCTTCTTCTTCTTCTGTTCCTCCTCCTGATCCTCCTTCTT
>NW_025871247.1:0-1938 GCF_002878395.1 Capsicum annuum
ACAAAATATTGAGGTGCTTGCTTGACTTATTTTAAGCTAATAGGTGAATCACCTACTTTGACCTTTTGACCAACTTAAAAACTAAGTAGGTGAATCACCTATTAAGGATCCCTTGACCAGCTTATTGGGCCAAATACACTACCACCTACTTAAGTTAATTCTTGCCCAAATTAAATAAGAGAAAAGGAGGAGAATGGGCAGCCAAGGCCCAATAGTTTTTAATCCACAAAGGCCCAATATAATGGGAAAGTAGGTGCATCACCTACTTGATAAATTATGGCCCAAAAATGACCAAGAAAGTCGGCGAAGAGCAGATCTTTTTAAAGGGATTAAAACCAACCCTTATAGCTCATTTTAACTAGCCAAAAAAAAAATGGCTTTCAAGATTTTCTCTCTTGTTCTCTCTTAGCTATGCAGCAGCCCTAAAATTCCACTAGGGTTTTTTGGAAACCTTCCTTAAAAGTTAAAGGTAAGTGAACAAATCATGAGCACATCTTAAGAATACTATAAGGATTATGTTCTCCAAGATTAAACTAGAAGATATGCCTTTTTTAAGTTTGGCAATCCCTTTATCCTTGATTATTAAGAGATTTTTCTCTTCACTTTTGGTTTGTGAGTAAAGGGATCAAGCTATTGATACATTAAGGGAATAAACTACCACCGAAATTAAGGTATGGCTACTATCCATTTTTTCCCTTTTCCTATATACATGTGTTGGTTGAGGATTGTGTATATGTTGTTGTTAAGAACTCAAGGGATGATGAGTTCAATTTCTGGTTGCCATATTAAGGGGTATTTGGGGATGTTTTGGATCTGTTTTATGTATGTATGTTGGGGGATTCTTGGTTGACGTTGGGGGAATGGTGTGAATAATTTCCATTGAAAGGTAGAAGAAGAGTATAATGGTACACCACCAAATTGAATGTCGTTTAAGTTTACTGCCCACATCACTTGATTATACTGTTTTGAGAGTACAATAATGATGAAACTATTAAGGGCATCTTATAAAAAGTTACATCATGTGTGAATGTAATTGGAGAAGAACGAGGTTGAGAGAACACCCTTGGATTAGTTGATTGTGGATTACTACCTGGTTACTATTTTAGTAAGTTTAAATGGCGTGAATATGTTAATTAGCTACTAATACTAGTCTTATGCTATTGTAGATTAGTAATCTAAAAGGAAAAAGTTAAGTGAAAGTGTGATCAGTTGTGCAGCAAGGTATGTATGGTTCATCGATCCTACTCTTTGGCCTGAATCTAACTCCTTTGTTACAAAGTAAGCTTCCTAAGCATTCTTCCTTTCAAGTTATACATAACTACAGTGTACAACCCCCAAGGTGGTTAACAACCTTATTCTAACTTGTCAAGTTGTTAAAGTACCTAAAGATGTGTTTGTTACTAGATCTGTCCATTTCCTTTCTAAATACTAGTATGATATGCTTTCAGAAATAAGCCTTACAAGTTGTTCTCTTAGTTAACATGACCCATGATGTTAGCTAAGCTGCTATGTGTTATATTTCTATTATTGTTGTATTCGACCTCATTGCTACTGCATCTAGTGCATATTTGCACACCTTTTGCTACTGGTCCAATGTTCCAAATCTAATACATGACCACCAAAACAACTTTAAAGATGAAAAGAATGATCTGAAGTGAGTCTATATCTTTTGGGTGGTATCTCAGGGGTGTAAGAAACACCTAGCATGGGTCTATCCCAATATTATGGGTGGTATTCCAAGGGCAAAAGGAAAGCCTAGCATGGGTCGATCTCGATTTGTATACTTATGAGGAACGTATCCCAGGGGTTATAAAATGCCTAGCATGGGTCATCCTCTTTTACCACTGATCAGATAGTCAATTGTATTATGCCTTATAATCTTATAAAGTAAAGAAGAATAAATCAAAGTAAAGGATGTAATGTACATGATCCCATAAG
>NW_025871248.1:0-6232 GCF_002878395.1 Capsicum annuum
AGGGTTGAAAATCTTCTACTCCTGTCGAATTTTTGAGATAACGTCTTATGTGTTATTATAGGATGGATTTGTCAACCAAATCTAGAGTTCTGATGGTTGTCAAGGTGCCCAAAAAGTTAATCAAGTGGTGGGAAATGTTTAACTATGTTGATCAGCAGAAACTGATTAAAATATTAGGTGATCTTACGGAACTTCTGCATGTTACCCCTCGTCCGAATTTAATAGAGGCTTTGTTGACCTTTTGGGATCCAAGTAGTTTGGTGTTTAGGTTTGGGGAATGTGAAATGACTCCTACTTTGGCATAAATATCCGTTTTGTTGCATTTTCCCTATATCGAGAAGGACATGATCCGAGCACGAAATCATACTAGCGTGAGATTTTTGCAGTCTTGTGGTTTAAAAAGTAAGGGTATCCGTTTGGGTTGTTTAAGTGATTCGTGGGTTTCCTTAGATTTTTTGTTTGCTAGATTCGGGCCCTCGGAAGGTTTTAATTGTTTTTCAGATGGATTTCATATGACTAAGGAGAAGTGGGAGAGAAAGCGTCTTGAAATCTTCACCCTCGCTTTATTAGGCATTTTAGTGTTTCCACTAGAAGAAAGACGTATTGATACCCGTTTGCAATCTGTAGTGATGGCTCTATTTCATAAGGATCAAAACAACAATGGCATTAATCAAAAAGTCAGGTTCACTCTCATACCCATGATCTTAACTGAAATATATAAGGCTTTAACCGAAGTGAAGGGGGGGATGAGATTTTTTGAGGGTAGTAGCCTGATATTGCAGTTATGGATGATGGAGCATTTGCATGCGCCTTCTTTAGTTAGACCAGACGTGGTAGACCTTTGTATTCCCAATCGAGTGAAAGCCATGGACTCCAGCTTGCGTTTGGATAAATTCTCGCTACCCGTGGGAGTTGAGGCTTGGATTGAATTTGTTGAATCAAGAACCGGGGATAACATTTTGTGGACTTATCTGTGGCTTCGACTGAAGATAATCTTGTTGGGTTGTCAGACGCAGCTCCCTTTAGTTATGTTAGGGCTCAATTGCACTAGACCATAGTCCTTCTAGGGTAATGCGCCAGTTGGGTAGGCTGCAGGATATGCCGCCAGCAGTGGATCTTCTGAAGGATATTGAGTACTTTAAGGACCAAGCCTTAAGTGAGAGCAAGTACGAGCAGTTTTGGAAGCATGCAACAAAGCTAGGTGTGGACACACTCAAAAAAAGTTTGGATAATCTGGGGTACACTCAGGGATATGGGGTCTGGCTTCAATATATCCCTTGGGGTATCAGTCAACCCTTACCAGCGCAGCTTAGAGAGAGAATACAGGAAGAATGCATAGTAGACGACCATCAGGATGAAAGTGTAGGGTCCAAAGTGGAAACACTGAGAGTTTAGTTAGCAGATTTGTTCAAGACGGTAGAAAGGTGTCAGAATAATCTTTCCAAGTGCACTCCTCATGAGGCAGGAATATGGGCCCAAAGCTTCTTCCCCAATATCAGGGTGCCTTTACAGGATATGCTACAAAGTTTAAATGGGAAAAAGAGAACTTTACAGGCAGGTCCATCTCAGCCAGGGTCATCGCGCAGAGCACTAGTCGGAAAAAGCGTTTCTTATCTTTATTCAGTTTGAGTCTTTTATGTGTCTGTCATTGTAGGGTTGTGTCTGCTTTAAGTCAAAGTCAAGCTATTTTTGGGTATTAGGGTCTTTATTAGTAATTTCACCTATGTCGTCTTAGGGGTCTAGAATGTTGTTTCGTATTTGTTGTTTAGTTTTAAAGTGGTCCCAAACATTTTGTACATTTTTGTTGTTTTCTTTCTTCAAAATATTATGATGTTACATCTTTCCTTTGTTTGTTTATTTTCGTTTTCGCAAAAAAAAAAATAAAAAAAAAATGGGTAATGTTTATGCACATGCTGCCCGAACTACGCTAGATCTGATTCATGTACAACATGATACGTAGGCAACCTACTTTTGGGTTCGATCTAATCATTTTATTTTGTTGTTTTTCATTATTTTTCCTCTTTTAAAGAAAAACAAAAGCCATAAAGAATGATAAAATAAAGGTAGATAACGAGAGAGAAGAAAAGAACAGAGATGGATACGAAAAAAAATTTAATAATATAATGATAATAATAATAAGTGTAGATAAAAAAATAATTGTAGACAAAAATTAGGATGATGTTAAAATGACCTCGCTACCCTTAAAAGCTGGTAGAAATGAACATGAATCTAGGACAATTTTACCAATGTGATTCCTATGCTTGTTGTGTGCCTCAGTCCTAACGGATGTCGTGTTTGATGAGCATGTTCTTTTAGATAACAATGGTGGGTTTGCAGCACTCTAGATAGTCACCCATACTTCACTAGATCCAAAGCAAAGCTCTCCATGGCTAGCAGGGAGATTGAAAATTCGCTCATTGGCCCGTATCAGGATCACAGGGAAGAAAGTTCTAAACACAATGATGAGGTAGTAAGGCTCAGGCAACAATTGATAGATTTACACTGGGCATGGGCCAGCGGAATACCTCCTCCTCCGCTCTCTGAAGGTCTTGGGAATATCTCTAATTGCCCACCGCTATCTCAAGTGCAATTCTCTGCTCCTACTGAGTCACCTGAGCACGCGCCAGGATTCACTCCGCGACATTATTATCCTGGCAGTTCTGGTGTGCCCTTGGCAGCTCCCCAATCAAGACCCAGCGCCACTGATCATACCAGTATTCGTGGCTCCGCCACTATATGAAACTCCCATATATGTTGTGCATCCTACAATGAGGCTTCCTAGGTCCGCCAGTGAGCCAGTACTGATGGTTTTAGATAGTTAGTATTATGCCCCGGAGCCTACTTTGCAAATGAATGTACCGAATGGGTACACTCAGTCGCCTTCATTTCCATTTGATACAGAGAAACCTGTCGCAGCAGAGGAACAGGATATCATAGCCCGGAAATTGAAAAGTTTAGAACAGGCTATGAGTAATTTACAAGGAATCAGAGATTATAGGAGTATTTCCTATAAAGATCTTTGCATGTTCCCAGACATCAACCTTCCCCTCAATTTTAAGATGCCTAAGTTCGAGAAGTATGTAGGACACGGTGATCCCGTGGCACACTTGAGATGTTATTGCAACCAGTTGAGGGATGCAGAAGGAAGGGAAGAGCTGCTCATGGCCTTCTTTTGCAAGAGTCTTTCTGATCTGGCCTCAGAATGGTTTATCGATCGAGATATCGATAAATGGAATAGCTGGGATGACTTAGCTTCTAAATTTGTTCAGCATTTTTAGTATAACATCGACCTAATTTCGGAAGAAAAATCCTTGGTCAACATAAAGAAAAAGAGCACTGAAGGTTTTAGGGAATACGCGATAAGGTGGCGTGAACAGGCCGCCAGGGTAAAGCCTCCAATGAAAGAAAGTAAGTTGGTCGAAGTTTTCATTCAGGCATAGGATGAGACCTATTTTCAACATTTACTTCCGGCAATGGAAAAATCTTTTATGGAAGTCCTCAAAATGGGGGAGATGATAGAGGACGAAATTAAGACCGAAAGAATAGTGAGTTTTGCCACATTAAAAGCCACCACACAAGTGATTCAAGGTGGATCTGGCATATTTGGAGGTAAAAAGAAGAAAGAGGATGTGGCAACTGTCGTAGCTAGAACCCATTCCTATCCCAAAAGACCACCTCGCCCCTATCCTCAATCCCAAGCCCAAGTCTACGCCCAAGCTCCATATACTCCTCCCCACCATTACTACCCTCCACAAAATCCTTTATATTTCACTCCACCACCCTCATACCCAGTATATAGTGCGCAGCCATATGCTTAAACCACTTTTTACCCGCATTGGCGCGCGCAAGCTCTACAAAATCGCCCATTCACTCCACCAAATTACCAAAACCCCTCCAGACCCGATTTTCAACCTAGGCCCGAGTATAAGAAAGAGAAGGCGGTCAAAAATCAATATACACCTCTTGGGGAGTCATATGCTAGCTTTTTTGATAGTTTGAGAAAGTTGAAGGTTTTAAGCCCAATTCAAGGAAGGCTTTCAAATCTACCACTGAGGAATCTTGATTATTCTTTAAGGTGTGCGTACTGTTCTGATATGCCAGGCCATGATATCGAGAAATGCTGGAATTTAAAGAGAACTATCCAAGATTTAATTGACACAAATCAGGTGCTGGTCCAGGCCTCGGAGGGTCCAAACATTAACCAAAATCCACTGCTAACCCATGCTGAAGCCAATATATTAGAATTGATATATGATGGGAAAGAGTCTTCGAGGGGTTATAAGCCTATTTTCATGATACAGACCATTGAGGAGGAATCGGTGAATGTAGCAGAGTCTTTGAAAGCAATGTCATTGAACCGGAAAGGAATAAGAGAAGATAAATCCCAAGAAAGCATAAAGAAACCCCTGATCACAGTACAAGGCGCCAGAAGGTATGTTGATTTAAGTCAGGATAAACCTAAGTTAACAGTGGTGGGAGCTCTGAGTCAGCCCATCTTGACAGTGAAAGGAGTACTGGCAGCGCCTATTGTCCTCAAACCAGTGACCCAACCTCTGATAGTTGATACGAAAAAGGTTCCCTGGAATTATGGGCAGACTGTGATGACCTATCATGGGAAAGAAGTAGTGGAAGATATAGATGAGGTAGGGGGTTGACTAGGTCAGGAAGATACTTCGTGCCTAAAAGCTTAAGAAAGTCCAAGACAACGGTGAGTGGACCGTCATCTATCAAAAAGCCTATCACCAAAGAAGAAGCCAAAGAATTTTTGAAAAAGATGAAATTGCTAGAGTATTCAATAGTAGACCAGTTGAAGAAAACCCCTGCTCAAATTTCCCTTTTTTCTTTGTTGTTGCACTCCAAGGAGCATCGTGATGTTTTACTGAAGGTATTAAATGAAGCATATGTTCCTAGGAAGATTACAATCAACCAACTTGAGAAAATGGTTGGAAAAATCTTTGAGGTCAATCGAATCAGCTTTTCTGTCGATGAATTGCCTGTTCAAGGTATAGGGCATAACCAGGGCCTTTACATTACAGTGAAGTGTGAAGATTTCTACGTCACTCATGTTATGATTGATGGAGGTTCAGGTTCAAATATTTGCCCTATTTTTAATTTGCAGAAATTAAATATTGGTGCTGACAGGATCAGGCCCAACAATGTATGTGTTAGGGCTTTCGATGGTGCAAAATCAAATTCCATTGGCGAAATAGAAATAATGTTGACCATAGGGCCTGTTGAGTTCGCCATGGAGTTTCAAGTATTGAATGTAGACTCCTCTTACAATCTATTTTTGGGAAGGCCGTGGATCTACAAGGCCAAGGCGGTTGCATCTACACTGCACCAAATGATTAAGTTTGAGCATGACAGGCAAGAAGTGGTTATTCACAGTGAAGGAGATTTGCCCACCTGCAAAGATTCTCCCTTATCTCTTATTGAGGCAAATAACGTAGAGGAGACATTCGTATTTGAAATTTTTGATACAGTGCTAGTGAAACGTATCCTTGAATGGCAGGTTATACCAGGCCCGCAATTGTCTTCTGCTTCTATCATGATAGTGAGTGAACTTTGGAAATACGAATTTGAGCCAGGAAAGGGTTTGGGAGCGTCTTTGCACGGTATAGTTCATCCCATATGTCTGAGTGAGAATGTGGGAACGTTTGGTCTGGGATTTGAGCCTACGGCTGAAGATCTGAAGAAAGCCAAGGGAAGGAAAAAGGAAACATTGTCACTCCCTCGCCCAATGCCACTACTCAGTGAATCATTTGTTAAGAGCGGTGTCACGAAGCATGTGGAATTTGAAGTTGAATTGGTTGATGACTTCCAGAACCTTTTTATTGAAGTTGATATGGTCGAAGCAGGAGAAGGTACCAGTATGGCAGACGTGCAATTCATAGGTCCAGTTGCCCTGCTCAATAATTGGAAAGTTACTCTTCTCCCCGTCAGGAGGGAGTTTTGGTAGTTTATTTTGTTTTTCTTTCTGTTTATCTGAGTTATTTCAGGGTTGTAATTCAGATTTTGGTTTGTTTATGTTATGTTGGCATCTATGTTTAAAACCTTCTATCTTTTTATTTAATGAAATGCAATGTCCCTTTTGTTTCGTGTCTAATATATTTAGTTTTTCTTTTTTTTACATAGTTCACTTTATGCTGATTCTAATGACATGACATGCATGTGGAATTTTCAGCTTGAAGACAAACCGAATCCTAATTTGAATGAGATTGAGCCAATAAAT
>NW_025871249.1:0-387 GCF_002878395.1 Capsicum annuum
AGGTACGTTCAACGAGACAGAAATAAAATGGAAAATAAATAGGAAAGAATTATGTTCATTATATAAATGTTTATTAGCATTTGAACCATATATTGAATATAACAAATTTATTGTACGAACAGATAATACACAAGTACGCTGGTGGTTAACAAAGAAAATACAAAATTCAGTTACAACAAAAGAGATTCGGAGACTAGGTTTGAATATATTAAATTTTACATTTACAATTGAAGTGATTAGTACTAACAAAAATGTTATTGTAGATTACATATCAAGTCAAAGCTACACAGACTGAAATAATAGAAGAAGATACTCTAGAAAAAATACTTAACACCCTAACTACGCTTTTAATGAAAGTGGACAGTATGGGTAATGAGATAGAAAAGC
>NW_025871249.1:487-2103 GCF_002878395.1 Capsicum annuum
TCTAAAGACTAATGAAGATAAACTGAAGTCTATAGCTACAAATCAGCTAACTCAGCAGTGTGCAGAGCTATGTCGATCGGAAGACATTAAAGTTCCAGAGCTAGAAGGAGACGTTGGGACACTCCATAAAACTCATAACATTTATCAATCTACTTCTGCAGGTACAAGCAAAGGAGTTAATCGACCAAGATACCAGATTATGAATATGAATAAAATATTTGAAAAACTATTTACACCAAAAACACAAAAAGACCACTTGTTCATACCCCCATAAGTTAGCACATACCGAGATAGCCTAAACCAAGATAAAAAGTATACAACTACACAACCCAGAAATACATAGAAAATATCTACAGAGTACAAATTTTTCTAAACCATAACCCCAGAGCTACAAACATCAAAGAACCAAACACCAACTATATAACCCAAAAATTACAAGGATATAACAAACTAATTGCACTACCCAAAACTAACCCAAGCCTAGTAAAAATTTGTTTTGACTATGGACTGTTAAACACCATATACACCCAAGACGGAGAAGAATTAACAGCTATGGAAGAATTACACAAGATATTCACCACCTACAAAAGGATAACGAAAGGAAATCTATTTTACATAAAGTGTTATACTGCACCGGCAGAGATACTATATGACGAAATAAAACCAGTTATACAAGTTGTAAAGATAAGACTAACTAGAGATATAATCATACCAGAAGATATTACACAGCAACCGGAGATACCCAGAATTGAGATACCCGACTTCTACGCAAATAAACGACTTATCGGATTAGCTACGATTATCCAATAACTAGCAAATAATTATACTAATGGAAACCTAATACAGAGCTATTATTCCAGAGATCATCAAATGATTTACTCTAATTCAAAAGAGCTACGACAAGCAAATATGGAAGATGTCAGACAATGGATAGTGACATTACTCAACCCAGAAAAACAATCTACCGCAAGAGCAATTAAAAAAGAATTTATTTCAGACGGACTACTGACAAGGTATTGTAAAATAATTGGACGCAAATATCCAGATCACCAATGTTCAAGATGTAATGGAGAAGATGACATTATTCCAGAAGTACATCTAGAATAAAAGAAGATAAAATGCTAGCTGGAAAGATAAGATAAGAAGCAATAATGGAGATATAGCAGATACGACAAAATTAACGGAGACAAGATATTGAATTATTGTACAAAGTCTTTAGTCTTTACGTAAAAGTTGTAATTATTGTAGACTTATAGGCTTTTAGGCTTGTAGAAAATTTTAAAGGCTAGGTAGTAGCCTCCTTTTTTGACTTTTTATATAGTAGCTTTTTTTTAGCAACGTGTAAAGATTGTAAAGATTGATTCTATAAATAACGGAAGCTGAAGGCATTGCAAAGGCAAGCCTTCATGCGTTGAAGCAAATACTCTCTCCATTCCACAACAAATATTTTACTCAGTTAATTAAATAGACATATTTCAATGGAAAAAGCTATGGAGGAACAAACTTCAGAAATATCAAAACTATCCGAACAGGTATATTTATTTATGAGTATGAATAGCTAAATTCATAATTCCCAACAATCATGAAATGATAAAATAAATTCATATTAGTTACTT
>NW_025871250.1:0-3459 GCF_002878395.1 Capsicum annuum
TGTGTTAGTATCTTCCTTGTTGATCTTGTATCATTTGGTATTAAAGCATGGCTAGATCTTGTTCCTACAAGATCAATCTTGGGCTTTCTTGTTAGAAAATTAAAAAAAAATTATTGAAAAGCTGAAAAAAAATCAAAAAAAGAAGCAAATCTGTCCATCTTGTTCTAGTTCTTGGCCGAATCTGGATTTTGTTGTTGTCTTGGCCGAAAAATTTGTTTTCTTGTCTAGATATAGAATTCATTTCATTTTTTTGGTTGTTTCTAGTGTTAGTTTCTTCATCACTGATACGAATCAGTCCACCAAGAAGCCAAAACAATCCACAAAACATGAGAAGAACAAGCAACACAAAGGGATACAAGATGACAAACACAAAAACACACGGATTTGCAAAATAATGAAAGGATAGATAGTGAGACCAAGATTATTACAAGATTAAGAACCAAGTATATTTCAACATTAACCCCTAATGAATGTAATAATCAAAACCACACTCTTATGGTGACCGCCAAGGTAATCGACTCACCTTAAGATCCACCGTTTCCAAGTAAAGAACAATATTGGCTTTACCAAGCCCTATACTAAGGATGACTTTTCCAAGTCCTAACTAAGACTATACTAAGGTGGCCTACTCTCAAGAGTGAGGATTTCAAGTGTTTCAATGTTTCATCTTTCATAAACTAACTAGCAAATGAACTAATAGAACCTATTTATAGTCTAATTTATGAGATAACAAAATGACCACAATACCCTTAATGAAAAGGAGTGGTCATGGAGTGTTACTTGGACAAGTCTAAGTAACCAAAATGTCCTTAATGAAGGCCCAAAATCGTGAGTCCTTAATATTCAATGCTCCAAGCAATCTTTCACATGTGGGATTGCTCTTTGGTGTACTCTAATTGGCCCCTCCATGTAGGATACCGTTTCCTTAATGTGACCAAAGGTTAATGCCCCACGTACTGAATTCGAATAATGTCATTGAAATCTAAGGCGACCATTTAAATCGTATCAATCACTAACACTCTTGAGTCTAGATCTAGATTTGAGCTTGAAATGTTGATGTTGTTGTTGTGAACCAAATTGTGGCCGATTGTTGTTGCGGATTTGAGACTTGAACGGGTCTTGTGGGGATTGTGTTGTGGAATTTAAGCTTGATAAGGTGTTGTTGTTGTTTGGGAGGTCCAACTTGAACCTTAGAACTTCAAGACTCAAAGTGTGTTCTTGGTGTTCTTCACCATCTTCAAATCTTGTTGAAGAAAAGTGGTTGTTTGATTTAGAAAGTGAAGAAAGAGAGTGTATTTTGTTGTTAGTCTTGAAAGACTTGTCCAAAGACTTTACATCCACTCAAAGACTTACAATCACCTTTTCAACCACTTTCCAACAAATTTCCATGATTTAAGGACCATGTTTTAGGGAAATGGTACAAGAAAGTCAAGTCTTCCACTTTTGAATTTGAAAATAGGATTTAGAGACTTGTTTTCCTTCTAAATCAATTCCCACCAATTCCAAATCACAAATTGTTCAATACTTCCAATGTTGGAAAATAAATGTGTTAAGACCGCAACCAATATGTGGCTGCCACATTACGTTTTACTGTTCACACGATAAATTTAGGCTCAAATTTTTGATTTCTTAGTTTCTAATTATTGTTTCTTAGTTGCATTTTGTTGATTCTATTGCAAATTAACAAACTAGTAATTGTCTACTAGGTTGTAAATTAGTTTTTGGGTCCGTTTATTCATGTCTACATTTCTTTGTGTGCTTTTATCTTTTCGAAATTCGTTGTAGTTTCTTGGTTGAAGTCTGTACGTATTTTCTTTGAGTTGTTTCAAAAGAGAATCTATTCCAACCTCGAGCCCCAATTGGTACCAAGTAATCTCCTTGGAGTATAAACACCAATACTTGTGAGGCCAATTGAGAGGCATTTCAAAGTGGGAGAGCTTGTGAGGATGTTTTCTTTTCTAACATTAACTAGTTTGTTGTTTTTTGTGTTTTTGTTTTAGAATTTCTTTTGTTAGGAACTATGGCATTGGAAAAGGTGTTCATGAATGATTTGATGGCTGCCATAATGGATATGAGACATGATCTTAGTAGCTGAATGGAGAGAATGGAAAAAATAATTGATCGAGTGGAAGGAAGAATGGGAAGGACGGAAAGCTCTCTTTGCAAGGAGTTGGATAACTTGATAGTGAATCCAAGCCTTCCTAATCAAGTTACTGTTAGTGGACATGCTACACATGAGTTACAAGGTAATCAAACTAACTCTTGCACTCTAGTGAATGAGGCTAGTAGCCAACTAAGTGTGAATGGTAGTTTGTCTTTAGGTGAGCCAAATGTGCCTCCATTTGGTGATGATAATGTACAACTTGAGATTGTGGATACACTAGTTGATCCATCTAGTATTGAGGCCATTGTGGCAAGCGATAGTACATTGTCTTATGGAAGTCATGAAGACCAACTTGTGTGTGAAAATAGTGATGTTGAACATGTTGGCCGATTGACTATGGATGACCCTCTAGTTGTTTTTGTTGTAGACCATGCTAGTATAGAGGGGATATATGATAGTACTAGTGGTAGTATTGGGAAAAGGAAATGCATCCTAAACCCGTGTCCATGGACAATCCACCTATTTAATCCTGGCGATCATTTGAAGTATGGTGATGAGGATGTCTTTTGGAATGACATGAATGTGCATGGGATTTATGGCCTTCCTATCTTGGCTTTCAAGCCTACTTGTTGTTCCAAGAAAAGTCTATATTTTCCACTTAATGATCAACTCTTATCCCTTGTTTCTTGTCACACTTATGTGGTTGACTCTTTCTTGGGTGGGTATTCCGGTAAGAGAGATGTTTGGGTGTATGTGAAGTTTGAGCCACCTTGGCAAGATGCTATGATTGATTACACTAATCCTAACCCTCATACCTTGAGGAACTTGTGTTTGCTTGTCCTTTCTATTATTTTGCAAGGTTCGGATTTGAGGTCGAATCCTTTTTCAAAAAGGGGAGGATGATACAAGTACGATCGTGATTGTGGACCAATACGTAAAGACTCGAGCTCGGGTGGATACCCAACCATTGGAACAAGCTTTTAAGTGTAGAGAACAAGTCCCAACACTCCAAGCCGTCCAATATGAACACTCGAAGGCCGCCCCTTTGTCTTGGTTCATTAAGGGCATTATAGTTATTTTGTAATAAGTTATAACCTAGACTATAAATAGAACATATTAGGTCTTTTGTTCACAACTTAGATGATATTGTGAGAGCTCTTTGAGAGTGTTCATACAAGTGTGGGTATCACTTGTGACAAGTGTGGAATCACTTGTGTTGGTTGCTTGTTTTGAAACATTGGTTGCTTAGGGATTTCGTTCCCTTGAGGTCACCGTAAGAACTTGATGTTATTTGTATGAATTCTTGGGTCTTAGTGTTCAATATACACTTTGGTTCATAGTGTTTGTGCATTGTG
>NW_025871250.1:3559-4066 GCF_002878395.1 Capsicum annuum
TGTGGAATCACTTGTGTTGGTTGCTTGTTTTGAAACATTGGTTGCTTAGGGATTTCGTTCCCTTGAGGTCACCGTAAGAACTTGATGTTATTTGTAT
The DNA here is from genome assembly GCF_002878395.1 of Capsicum annuum. Taxonomy (NCBI): domain Eukaryota; kingdom Viridiplantae; phylum Streptophyta; class Magnoliopsida; order Solanales; family Solanaceae; genus Capsicum; species Capsicum annuum. Next base: position 3,657 of record NW_025871250.1, read on the forward strand.
GAATTCTTGGGTCTTAGTGTTCAATATACACTTTGGTTCATAGTGTTTGTGCATTGTGTGTCAAGTTATCTATCATTCTATCTTATTATTGTTGTTGTGTTCATTCTCGGTTTTGGGTCTCCAAACCCGAGACCTTGTTGTGTCATTTTTGTTCTTGTTATTGTGTTGTAACCTTAGTTTGTGGTTCACTGATTATAGGTGTTGAACACCTTAGAATCTTGTTGTTATCGTGCTTGTATTGTTATTGTGTAGTAAATCCGAGAGGGGTCACCAAAAGGGGTCTTCGGTTCTTCAAATCATGGATTGTTTTGGTGCGTGTTAGTGTCTTCCTTGTCGATCTTGTATCATATACATAACATAGCCGACATATACATAGCATTCTGTGTATATGTAGGATTTTTGTAATATGT
>NW_025871251.1:0-1870 GCF_002878395.1 Capsicum annuum
TTTTTTCTTTTCAAGATATGTATGAAACACCTACTCTAAATAAAGAGTGAAGAAAATCATTTTTTTTTTGAATTTTTTAAATAAGATCCCCGAACCAACAATAGGCTGCCTACGTATCTCACATCCCGAAAGAGGAGAATCAGGGGTGCGTTGTTCGTCCAGATTGGACAATTTAATTATTAAATAACAGGCTAGACCCTGACTTAAGAAACACGACCAAAGACAGACGATGAACCATGTTAATAAAATCTTTTGAGCTTTCATTTTGATACTTCACAGAAAAATGACATCAACAACTATGAAAGAAAAATCTTTTTGGTATTTTCGTCATACGAAATGTAAAAAAATTTCGAACATTTTTTTTTTGCATTTTTCTTTTATAAACACATCCTATGAATGAAAAAAATCTTTTTTGAGGTGTTCGAATTGTGAATGCATGCTAAACGAGACAAAGGAAAATCTTTTTGATGTTTTTGCGAAAATGAGTGCGGGAGGTAAAAAAGTCCTTTTGAATTTTGAAATTTTGAAAAATAAAAGCCATAAAAAACTCTAAAAAATACGAAACTCTTTTTTTTTTTTTTTCTTTGCTTGTTTTTTTTTTTTTTTTTCATTACCCACACACTTTACTTCTAACACATGTTTTTCCCAAATCAGTCCGTCAAATGACTACGTTATCCTCAAAGATGCAACATTTAGCACGTAGGGATGCTTTAGAGGTGAGTCTCCTACAAAGGACCAAGTGGGCCCCATTAGGTCTCAATATGATGCACATAGGCATGACCTAAAGGCTGACCTACGTTGTGGTTCACTAACAAGGCTGTTCGGGGGAGCGTATGATCGATAGTGGCTGCTTTGCTTTCCACCTACTCCATAACACTGACGGCTCCCCCCCTAAAATAAGGGTGACTCAACTAGAGGTTGTGTACAACACGTGTACTACGGACTTGTTGCAGAAAGAAGGCCGGGGGTGGACTCATGATGACAGATATAAAGCGGTAACACATAGGATAAATACTATAAACAAAGAGCACGACAAAGCACAAAAGTGAAAATAACACAAACAATAACCACAAACAATGCTTATACACTCGTAATGCCAAACAAAGCCGATACGACTCCAAAAATAGCTCGAATTCTGAAAACTTAGCAGAGTCGCCAGAGCTGTCACACCCCTTTTTCGTACTCCAAAGATTATGTTTTAAGGGTTGAAAGGGTTTTAATTATTAAAGTGACAAAAGATGAAATTTGTTTTGGAAAAGGATTATTAACATTTTTTTTTTTTTTATTCAGAGTCGTCACTTGGCATAATCTGGTGTGCCAAGTCACCATTAGAAAATCCTTTTCAAAAATCATTTGACTCTTTAAACTGGTTTGTGAACAGAGACGCCGGCTAAGGAATTCTGTTGACCGAGGGGAAGGTGTTAGGCACCCCTCGATTCCGTGGTTCAACCACGGTCGCATGGTAGAGTGTATCAACTATTTTGGCATTACGAAATGTATAAACCACACAAAAGCACGCAAAATAATCAAACAATAAACAAAACAATCCAAAAATGTAAAGTCCAGTCCAATTATACAGTCCAAAAATAGAAAAATACGAAAATATAAATCCTAGTCCAAACTAATTCTAGACTAAGCTCCAATGCCTTACCCGATGCCGCGGGCCTTCATCGCGATCATTTTTCGCCAACATAGTACGTCGGGGCATTCCCCGGTGAATAAATACAAATACCTCGGGACATTTCCCGGCCAAATGAATACACTTTTCAAATACGGTAAACAAGACATTCAAAAAAAATATTTCAAACATTCCGACAATCCACCAATTCTACATTTGCCTACCCAGCCTACTGTTTGCCTATCCGCTCGA
>NW_025871252.1:0-2274 GCF_002878395.1 Capsicum annuum
TTAGTCAACTTATCAACCACAACCCAAATGGAATCATGATGGCGTCGAGAAGGAGGTAAACCAATCACGAAGTCCATATTTATCTCTTCCCACTTCCAGGTGGGAATACTAAACTCTTGCATCATACCACCAGGTCTTCGGTGTTCAACCTTAACCTGTTGGCATGTTTCACACCTAGCTACAAACGCTGCTATATCTTTCTTCATACCACTCAACCAATAGATTTCCTGCAAGTCTCGGTACATCTTGGTGGCACCAGGATGAATAGAATATCACGCCCCATGTGCTTAAGCCATAATCCTCTGTCTCAGATCATAAACATTCACGACACACAATCTACCCTGCAATCTCAACACACCATCTCCCCCTTCGGAGAAAACCTCTACTTTTGGTCCTTGACTGACTCCTTCAATCTGACCAAACTAGCATCTAAGTATTGCTTTTCCTTCACTTCCGAAACCAAGGAGGATTCAGAACTACTCTGAACCCCTATACTACCTTCAGCAGAGTCAAACAACCTAACCCCTAATTTAGCCAAACGATGTACATCATGAGCCAACTCTTTCTTTTCTTCTACCACATGCGCAACACTACCCATGGACACTCTACTTAGGGCATGCGCCACAACATTGGTCTTGACCGGATGGTACAGCACACTCATATCACAGTCCTTTAATAATTCTAACCATCATCTCTGCCTAAGATTCAATTCTCTCTGGGTAAACACATACTACAGACTCTTATGATCGGTGAAAACATCAACATGGACACCATACAAATAGTGTCTCCAGATTTTCAAAGCAAACACAATAGCAGCCAACTCAAGGTCATGGGTGGGGTAATTTTTCTCATGGGGTTTCAACTGTCTAGAAGCATAAGCTATCACCTTACCCTTCTGCATCAATACACAACCCAAACCAACCGAACTCTCAAAGTACCAGAGTACACCATAAAACCATCAACACCATTAGGCTAAGTCAAAACAGGGGCTGAAGTGAGTCGAGCTTGAACTCCTAAAAACTCTTCTCACAAAATTTAGACCATAAGAACTTCACTTTCTTTTGGGTCAACCGAGTCATAGGAGACGCTATAGAGGAGAAACCCTCAACAAAATGGCAGTAATAGCCAGCTAAACCCAAGAAACTTCGAATATCAATTGAAGAAATAGGTCTAGGACAATTTCTAACAGCTTCAGTCTTTTGGAGATCAACTCTAATACCCTCAGAAGAAATGATATGACCCAGAAAAGCAACTGACCTTAGCCAAAACTCACACTTACTAAACTTGCCAAACAACTTGCGATCTCAAAGGGTTTGAAAGACAATTCGGAGATGATTAAAATGTTCATCCTTACTATAGGAGTACACCAGTATATCATTCATGAACACTATGACAAACATATCTAGATATGATCTGAACACTCGATTCATGAGGTTTATGAAAGTTGTTGGGGCATTAGTTAACCTGAAAGACATAACAAGAAACTCAAAATGGCCATAACGAGTTTGGAAAGTGGTTTTCGGGAAGTCACACTCCCTAACTTTGAGTTGATGATAGCCAAAACGAAGGTCTATCTTTGAGAAATAACTTACACCTTGCAATTGGTCAAAAAAATCATCTATTCTCAGAAAGGGGTACTTATTTTTTATGATGACTTTATTCAATTGTCGGTAATCAATGCACATACGCAAAGAGCCATCTTTCTTTCTCACAAACAACACAGGAGCACCCCAAGGAGAAACACTAGGCCTTATGAAACCCTTATCTTGTAGATCTTTGAGTTGCTCTTTCAACTCCTTAAGTTCTGTAGGGGCCACACGGTAAGGAGGAATAGAAATAGGCTGAGTATCGGGAAGAAGATCAATACCAAACTCTATCTCTCTATCAGGACGTATCCCTGAGAAATCATCTAGAAAGACATTAGAAAACTCATTGATGATGTTAACAGACTGGAGAGTTAGAGTCTCAGACTTAGTGTCTTTGACTCTAACCAAATAGTAAATACACCCTTTGGAAATAATCTTTCTAGCTTTGAGGTAAGAGATAAAATGACTCTTGGGTGACACAGAATTCCCAGACCACTCAAACACGGATGCACCCAGAAACTAAAACTTGACTACTCGGGTCTGACAATCAATAGAGGCATAAGAAGAATACAACCAGTACATACCCAGAATCACATCAAAATCTACCATGTCTAACTCAATCAGATCAGCCAACAAGACTCTATGAAGAATAGTAACAGGACACTTTAAGCACGATAGACTTTTAAAA
>NW_025871253.1:0-1510 GCF_002878395.1 Capsicum annuum
GATACACTTTCATATTTGCCCTTAATTCAGATCTTGCATCTGTTAAGATAATTCCACTGGCCAGATTCGTTAAAAGTTACTTTCAACCATATGTCTCTTCTTCAATTAGCTCTCAGATGATATAGTCTTCCATCAACCATCCATTTTCCTTCAAAAGCATTCTCCTACCGCACATTCTAGCATAAAATCATCACCCCGAGCGAGCAACCCAACCATATAAATTTTGGCCAGGGCAATAAACATATTGGTTTTTCGTTATTATTAGATACAGCGCTAAGCTTTGAAGGCCCTCTAAGGGTCTAATGCACCCTAAAAATTAGTCCAATCGCTATTGAATCTCTTTATAATGACACAAAAATTAGATCTCTTCACAATGCTTGACAAATAAACATGAGCAACAACCGACATAAATCTTAACAGGCTATCAGAACCATATTCATGGTCCCTCAGCCTTATCAGTTCGGACCTACCAAACTTAACTGTAAAATTACAGACATTTTGTTTGAATGATCTATGACTAATCAGTAAAAACATCATTCACAAAATTAGTGCACTATATCTGTGTGTCCACGATAACATTATCAGTAATACATACCTCCCACATATGAAGTGGTTCCATCTACAGGCAGCTTATTCCTCCGATCCCATCTTTACTGCAGCCTCTTGAGATAGTCCGTCAAATTTGATCAACTGTTAGTTCCTTATATCTACAAAGAAAAGAAAAAAATTGATGTCACAAAAAAAAACATTGTTCATCTGTTGCATCAGATGTGGAGTCTGTTGCAACAGATGTGGAGTCTGTTGCAACAGATGTGAAGTCTGTTGCAATATATTTGGAGTCTGTTGCAACAGATGTGGAGTCTGATGGCATACATCAAACCTTCCTTTCTGGTGGTTTTATTTGTTCCAACAGTTTCTCCATCTATTGCAACATCAACAACAGCATAAATATCAACAAAAAAGAAATAACATTTGTTCCAACAACATCATCAACAACAAAGAAGCAACATCCTTTGTGCCCGAACCATCAATAACACCACAAGTTCCAACAGCGCCAACCCCACCAACAACATCAATAACTGCATCAACAATAATGAAACAAACAAAATATATACAAAAAAAGTGATACTGCCAACAAGGCTTTTAAACTTCTCCCCACAGATGACTCTTTTCTCATATTGTAATAAAAACTCTCGGATTGTTTATTCAACATTTACAAGTTTCTTAAAAAAAATTAATAAATATGATATGGGTAAATAGTAATTAAATAAAAAAACAGATGTAAATAACATGCAAAGAAGAAGACAAGAATGAAAGAGCAATAATGAACCATACCTTAATATCAAAAAGGGGATCAAAACAAAAATTTAAGTCGAGGAAAGATATGGATAGTTTTAGATCCAAAAATATCTTTATGAGAAGAGAAGAGAAAAGAGAGAAATAAGGCTATGACCCTAAAGAGGAGAGAGAAAAAATGAGAGTTGAATAAAATAAACTACAGCTGAAGGAA
>NW_025871254.1:0-7769 GCF_002878395.1 Capsicum annuum
ATTTACCATTTGGTTAGAGTCAAAGACACTAAGTCTGAGACTCCAACTCTCCAGTCTGTTAACGTCGTCAATGAGTTTTCTGATGTCTTTTCGGATGATCTCCCAGGGATACCTCCTGATAAAGAGATAGAGTTTGGGATTGATCTTCTTCTCGATACTCAGCCTATTTTTATTCCTCCTTACCGTATGGTCCCTGTAGGATTTAAGGAGTTGAAAGAGCAACTCAAAGATCTACTAGATAAGGGTTTCATAAGGCCCAGTGTTTCTCCTTGGGGTGCTCCTGTGTTGTTTGTGAGAAAGAAAGATGGCACTTTGTGTATGTGCATTGATTACTGCCAACTGAATAAAGTCACCGTAAAAATAAGTACCCCCTTTCGAGAATAGATGATTTGTTTGACCAATTGAAAGGTGCAAGTTATTTCTCAAAGATAGACCTTCGTTCCGGCTATCATCAACTCAAAGTTAGGGAGTATGACATCCCGAAAACTACTTTTTGAACTTGTTATGACCATTTTGAGTTTCTTGTTATGTTTTTCGGGTTAACTAATGCCCTAGAAGCTTTCATGGACCTCATGAATCGAGTGTTCAGACCATATCTGGATATTTTTATCATAGTGTTCATCGATGATATACTGGTGTACTCCCGTAGTGAGGATGAACATTCTGATCATCTCCGAACTGTCTTGCAAACCCTTCGAGATCACAAGTTGTTTACCAAGTTCAATAAGTGTGAGTTTTGTTTAAGGTCAATTGCTTTTCTGGGTCATATCATTTCTTTTGAGGGTATTAGAGTTGATCCCCAAAAGACTGAAGCTGTTAGAAATTGGCCTAGACCTATTTCTCTGACTGATATCCGAAGTTTCTTGGGTTTAGCTGGCTATTATCGCCGTTTTGTTGAGGGTTTCTCCCCTATAGCATCTCCTATGACTCGATTAACCCAAAAGAAAGTGAAGTTCTTGTGGTTCGAATCTTGTGAGAAAATTTTTCAGGAGCTGAAGACTCGACTCACTTCAGCCCCTTTTTTGACTTTGCCTGATAGTGTTGATGGTTTTGTGGTGTACTGTAATGCTTCGAGAGTTGGGTTGGGTTGCGTATTTATGCAGAAGGGTAAGGTGAAAGCTTATGCTTCTAGACAGTTGAAACCCCATGATAAAAATTACCCCACCTATGACCTTGAGTTGGCTGCTATTGTATTTTCTTTGAAAATCTGGAGACACTATTTGTATGGTGTCCATGTTGATGTTTTCACTAATCATAAGAGTCTGCAGTATGTGTTTACCTAGAGAGAATTGAATCTTAGGCAGAGACGATGGTTAGAATTATTAAAGGACTATAATATGAGTGTGCTGTACCATCCGGGCAAGGCCAATGTTGTAGCGGATGCCCTAAGTAGAGTGTCCATGGGTAGTATTTCGCATGTGGTAGAAGGTAAGAAACAGTTGGCTCGTGATGTACATCGTTTGGCTAGATTGGGGGTTAGGTTGTTTGACTCTGCTGAAGGTAGTATAGGGGTTCAGAGTAGTTCCGAATCCTCCTTGGTTTCGAAAGTGAAGGAAAAACAATACTTAGATGCTAGTTTGGTCAGACTGAAGGAATCAGTCAAGGACCAAAAAGTAGAGGTTTTCTCCCAAGGGGGAGATGGTATGTTGAGATTGTAGGGTAGATTGTGTGTTCCGAATGTTGATGATCTGAGATAGAGGATTATGGCTGAAGCGTACGAGGTGCGATATTTTATTCATCCTGGTGCCACTAAGATGTACCGAGAGTTGCGGGAAATCTATTGGTGGAGTGGCATGAAGAAACATATAGCAGCGTTTGTAGCTAAGTGTGCAACATGCCAACAGGTTAAGGTTGAACACCAAAGACCTGGTGGTATGATGCAAGAGTTTAGTATTCCTACCTGGAAGTGGGAAGATATAAATATGGACTTTGTGATTGGTTTACCTCCTTTCTGACGCTATCATGATTCCATTTGGGTTGTGGTTGATAGGTTGACTAAGTCTGCTTATTTCTTGCCTGTTCATACTTCATATACAGCTGAGGATTATGCTATATTGTATATTCGAGAGCTAGTCAGACTGCATGGAGTTTCCTTGTCTATCATTTCGGATAGGGGTACTCAGTTCACTTTGCAATTTTGGAAAGCTTTTCAGAAGGGTCTTGGTACCCAAGTGCTTTTGAGTTCTACTTTTCATCTGCAGACCGATGGTCAAGCTGAGCGAACCATCCAGACCTTAGAGGATATGTTGAGAGCTTGTGCACTTGATTTTAAGGAAAGTTAGGATGATCACTTACCGTTGATAGAGTTTGCTTATAATAACAGTTTTCACTCTAGTATTGACATGGCTCCGTTTGAAGCCTTATATGGAAGGATGTGTAGATCACCCATAGGTTGGTTCGAGGTGAGTGAAGTGGCTGTGAGTAGTCCTGATTCGGTATTTGAGGCTATGGAAAAAGTTAAGTTGATTGGGGAAAGGTTGAAAACTGAGCAGAGTCTTCAGAAGTCATATGTGGATGTTAGAAGGAGAGACCTTGAGTTTGAAGTTGGTGACCTAGTGTATCTGAAAATTTCACCCATGAGGGGGGTGAAGAGATTCGGAAAGAAGGGGAAGCTTAGTCCCCTTTATGTTGGTCCTTAAAAAATTCTTAGTCGTGTTGGTAAGGTAGCTTATAAGGTCGAGTTGCCTTCCGAGTTATCCTCTGTTCATCCAATATTCCATGTCTCCATGCTTAGAAAGCATATTAGCGATGCTGTGGTAGTGGATTCCTCTGTGAGTGCTGATATTCAAGAAAATCTTTCTTTTGATGAGATTCCTGTTGAGATTCTTGATTTCAGTGTCTGAAGACTAGGGAACAAAGAAGTTCCCTTGGTCAAGGTGTTGTGGCGAAACCAATCTATTGAGGGTGCAACTTGGGAAGCTGAGGCGGATATGCGATACCACCTATTTTTCGCGAACTCCGATCAAGACGAAGGTACCGTTCTTTCCTAAATCATGCACTTTTGATAAAAGTTGCAGCAGTTCAGCTGTCATTTATTATGTGTTCAGCTGTAGTTTCTTGAATTTATGCATTCTATATTGCATTCGGAGTGAGAAACGATGTGGTAATGAGTCTAACGAATGGTTTCAGCTGTATGCTCTATTCCCTATCTAATCTTGGCATGTCTAGCATCATTTGATGATGAATGTTTCCAAGGGGGGATGATGTAATACCCCGGGAAATTTTTCATTGAAATTTTATGCGTAAACGTATTGGGTTCTATCTTCTAGAATGAATTATAAATTTTTCGTGCAGAATGTCTTAGATTATGACTCACCATTGCATAGAGTATCGAATAATATTTTCAACGATATGTGGATCATCCAAAACGGATACCCGAGCGATGAGTTATGAACATTCCGATTGAACCATGAATATAGTGAACAGTAAAACGTGCAGGAAAAAGAGTACTGAGGCCTGGCGCATTTTTGCTCCAACTTTAAACAATCATAAATCCTTGTACATAATGATCTGGGTGATTTACTATATATCAACGGAAATCTCTGTGAGTCCTCTTTCCAATGAAATTGGTTTTATCTAATTTGTCTATCGGAGCAAAAAGTTATGGTAGATCTACTTCAGCCTATCAAAAGCAAATTTTTGGGTCAACTTCAAACGATCATAACTCCTCGTACACAATGATATGGGTGAGATACTATATATCAATGGAAAGATATGAGAGTTCTCTTTCTAATGAAATTGGTTTCATATAATTTGGATATTGGAGTAAAACGTTATGGTTAATCCACTTCAGACTATCAAAACAGTCCACCAAAGGACAGATTCGAGAATTTTTTTATTTTTAGGGGCCTTTTGGTCATTTTTCCTAGGCCAAAATCCATCCAAACCCTACATTAAAGCCTATTAGAAGCATTATATGTTATATTTCATTAAATTCCCTCAAAAAGAAAACCCTAAGCTCCTACATCCAACTTCAAGAACCTCCAAAGTTCACCATTAATTCTGCAAATTTATTCAAGATTCTAAGTTCCTAGTTCAAGAACTTCAAGAACCTCCAACCTCCAACCTTAGAACCGTGGGCTATAACACATTGATATGGCTCGATTTGCGCCGTTTTGCCCGTTTGACCACCCTAATGGCCCCACCCACCTAAGCGAACCACACTAGGGCGCTCCCTAGTCTCCCTGGCACGCCCCATTCAATTTTTGGCCTATATCTCGCCCGAACCCTATTCCACCCCCATAATCGTAGGCTTTAGCACACCGATTTAGCTTGAAAATGCCCCGTTCACTCCGTTTCGCCCGTTTGACAACACAATTAGCCCCGTCCACCCAAACGGACCACACTAGGACGCTTCCCAGCATCCCTGTCATGCCCCGATCGATTTACGACCCACATCATGCCCTGACCCCAGGCCCAAACCCCAGAATCGTGGGCTATAGCAAACCAATTTGGCCCGAAAAATGCCTCATTTGCTCCGTTTTGCCCGTTTGACCACCCAAATGGCCCCGCCTACCCAATTGAACCACTAGGCCGCGCTCCAGACTCCCTATCACGCCCCAATCAATTTTTGACCGACAACACGCTCTAACTCTAGGCTCAGCCCCGAAATCGTGGGCTATAGCACACTGATTTGGCCCGAAAACCCCCTATTCACGCCATTTCGCCCGTTTGATCACCCAAATTTCCCCACCTAAAAATACCATGCTAGTCCGCTCCCAGTACCCCTGACACGCCTCGGTCAATTTTTAACCCACATCACGCCCGAACCCCAGGCCAACCCCCAGAACTGTGGGCTATAGCACACCAATTTGGTCCAAAAATACCCCGTTCACGTTGTTTTGTCCATTTGATAACCCTAATGACCCCACCCACCCAAACGGACCACACTAGGTCATTCCACAGCCACCCTGGCATGCCTCAATCGATTTTTAGCCCACAACACTTCCGGACCCCGGGCCTACCTCCAGAACCGTAGGCTATAGCCAAATCGTTATACTATATGGCCCACAATACGCCCGAATCCCCGTTTGGCCCAAAAATTTTCCATTCATATCATTTCCCCTGTTTGACCGCCCAAATGGCGTCGGCCACCCAAACAGACCATACTAGGCTACTCCCCATCCTCCCTGGCCCGCCCCAATTGATTTTTATCCCATAGCACACCCGGACCCCTGGAACCGCAGGTTATGACACATTAATTTGTCCTGAAAATGTCTCGTTCGCATCGTTTCACTTGTTTGACCACCCAAATGGCCCTGCCCACCCAAACGAACCACACTAGGCCGCTCTCCAGCCTCTTTAGCATACCCAAGTTGATTTTGATCCTACAACATGCCCGGAGACTGGGCCTACCCCCGAAACTGTGGGCTATAGCACGTCGATTTGGCCCGAAAATGCCCCATTCCTGCTATTTTACTCGTTTAACCACCCAAATGGCCCCGCACACCCAAATGGACTACACTAGGATGCTCTCCATCCTCCTTAACATGCCTCGATCGATTTTTGGATTATAGTAGGCTCAGACCCTGGGCTCACCTCTAAAACCGTAGGCTATAGCAGACTAATGTGGCCCAAAAATGCCCCGTTCTGCACGTTTTACCACCCAAATGGATCACACTAGGCTGCTCTCCAGCCTCCCAGACACGTCCCAATCGATATTCAGCCCATAGCACGGCCGAATCCCGAGCTTACCCCTGGAACCGTGGGCTATAGCACACCGATTTGACACAAAAAGTCACGTCGTTTATCTCGTTTGACCACCTAAATGGCCCGCCCACCCAAATGGACCACACTAGGTCGCTCCCCAACCTCTCTGGCACACCCCGAATAATTTTTGACCCACAGCACACCCGAACCTCCGGTCCACCCCCAGAACCATGGGCAATAACACACTAATTTAGCCTGAAAATGCCCTATTTGCGCCGTTTTACTCGTTTGAATAAACAAATGGCTTCGCCCACCCAAACGGACCATACTAGGCTGCTCCTCAGCCTCTCTAGCATGCCTCAGTCGATTTTCAACTGACAAAACTCTCGAACCCCAGGCCCACCCCCAAAACTGTAGGCTATAGCACACCGATTTGGCTTGAAAATGCCCCGTTCGTGCTGTTTTTGTCGTTTGACCACATAAATGGCCTCGCCCATCCAAACCGACCACACTAGTCTGCTCCCCTACCTCCCCGATTAATTTTTACCCCACAACATGCTTGGACCCTAGGTTCACTCCCGGAATCGTGGGTTATAGCACATAATTTGACCCAAAATTGCCCTGTTTGCATCGTTTTACCCGTTTGACAACCCAAATGGACCCGCCTACCCATACAAACCACACTAGGTTGCTTTCCAGCCTCCCTGGCATGCCCCGATCAATTTTTAGCCAACAGGACACCCAAACCTGGAGCCCACCCCCAAAACCGTGGGCTATAACACACTGATTTAGCTAAAAAAAATACCCCATTCACACTGTTCCACCTATTTGACCACCCAAATAGCCCCACCCACCAAAACAAATCACACTAGGACACTCCCCAACCTCCTTGGCATGCTTTGGTCGATTTTTAACCCACAACACGCCCAAAATCTAGGCCCACCCCCGGAACTGTGGGCTATAGCACAATAATTTAGCCTAAAAATGCCCCGTTCACACTGTTTTGCTCGTTTGACCACCCAAATAGCCCCGCTCACGCAAATGTACCACACTAGGCCCCTCTCCATCCTCTCTAGCAAGCCCCGGTTGATTTTTGGTCCATAGGACGTTCAAACCTCAGGCCCACCCCCAGAATCGTGGAATATTGCATATTAATTTTGCCCGAAAATGCCCCGTTCCCGCTGTTTTGTCCGTTTGACCACCCAAATAGCCCCGTCCACCCAACTAGACCATATTAGGCTGCTCCCCAGCCTCCCTGGCACGCCCCAATCAATTTTTAGCCCACAGCATGACCGGACCTTGGGCCCACTCCTGAAATCGTGGCCTATAGCACATGGATTTGGCCTAAAAATGTCTTATTCGCGTTGTTTTGACCGTTTGACCACCTAAATATCCCCGTCCACCCAAACGGACCATACTAGGCCTCTCACCAGCCTCCCTTGCACGCCCTGATTGACTTTTAGCTTATAGTACACCCAGACCCCTGGCCCACCATCCCACCGCTGAAATCGTGGGCTATAGCACACCAATTTGGCCCAAAAATGCCCCATTTGCACCGTTTCACCTGTTTGACAATCTAAATTACCCCGTCCACCCAAACTGGTTATATTAGGCCACTCCTCAGCCTCTCTAGCACGCCCTGATCAATTTTTGAACCATAGCATTTGAACCCCAGGCCCACCCCAGAACAGTGGTCTATAGCACACTGATTTGGCTCAAAAATAGCCCGTTCACGCCGTTTCACTCGTTTGACCAGCTGAATAGCCCCGCCCACCTAAACAGACCATACTAGACCACTCTCCAGCCTCCCTGGCATGCTCCGATCAATTTTTAGCCTATAACACGCTCGAACCTCGGGCCTACTCTCAAAACCGTGGGCTATAGCACACCAATTTAGCCGAAAACATATTGCTCATGCTGTTTCACTTGTTTGACCACCCAAATAGCCCTGCCTACCCAAAGGGACCACATTAGGTCGCTCCCTAGCCTCCCAGGCATGCCTCAATTTTAGAGTTGTCAATATGGGTCGGCCCAGTGCATCCGGGCTAGCCCACACAGATTTTAAGTATGACGGGCCAGACCGGGCTGGCCCATCAAAATGATGGGTCAAATACACCAAG
>NW_025871255.1:0-2543 GCF_002878395.1 Capsicum annuum
GCCTCAGTAGTTTGTGCGCAGGAAATTTTCCTGCACATTTACTATTCCCAAATATCCCGGCCACCATTTTATAGTTTTGAACGTGCTCGATTATATTCGAAACCTATCCGTTTTTGGAAATCTTTATATCGTTGGAAAGCTTATTCAATAACCATCGTATGGAACCATCGACGGGCAATTTTTGCTATAAATAAAATAAAATAAAATTAATTCTATATAAATAAGACCAATACACGTACTTGAATATGGGGTGTTACACTATCGCAGCTCCTCCTCTACTTCATCTTACAATGCAGGCAATACAAGAAGGCAATCCACTGGGAAGTTGAATGCTCCTGATAGCGGACAAGATGTTATTCCTTATTATCTAAGAGCTTCCACTGGTTCTTGCCATGACTTCTGTAAATATGGCAGGAAACATTCCTCTGAAGCAAAGCCATGGCATCCTCTATCAAAAAGAAAGAACAAACTTCCTGCTGATGAGCAGAGTCCTGCATGGACCTTGGGGGGGGGGGGGAGGCAAAAAAGCGGACTTTGGTCAAGCAAAAGGTTTCCACTCCTCCTGGGAGTGTGCTGGGAGAGAAAAAGAAGGTGACAGGAGTTGAGCAAAAGCCTTCCACTTCTCTAGGGAGTATCCTGGGAGAGGCGAAGAAGAGGACCGTGGTCATGTAAAAGACTTCCACTACTTCAAGGAGTAACCACAGTGATGCAAAGTAGGGGATTTTGGTCAAGCAAAAGCTTTCCACTCCTCCTGTGAATATGCTGGAAGAGGGAAAGAAGGTAAATGAGGTCTATCAAAAGCCTTCATCACCTCAGGAGAGTGTACTCAAAGATGAAAAGGAGGTCACTATGGTTGAGCAAAAACCTTCTTCTCCTCCAGGTTGCTGGAGGGAGGGATTGATGAGATGACTATGGTTGAGCAGAAGTCTTCAGCTTCTCTGGTGAGTATGCTAGGAGAGGGAGAAAATGTGACTGTGGTTGCACAAAAGCTTTCTACTCCCCCAGGGAGTATGCTGGTAGAGGGAAAGAAAGAGGCCGTGGTCAATCAAAAGCCATCTGCTCCTCCAGGGAGTATGCTAGGACAGGGAAAGAAGTTGAATATAGCCGATCGAAGGCCTTCTCCTAAGGTTCAGTCTCTTGAACCCTCTGAAATAAAAAAGAAAAAGATACTGCTGACACCAAAGAGTGTTCACTCTCTGAAATTGGATTCCTCAAGTGACAAGATGCCAGAGACAGAAAAGAAAATGAAATCTTCATCTAAGATCTTAGGAGGTGTAGATGCAGGAGGCAAGAAATACAGTGTTGCTAATTATAGAAAACAAATAATCGCACCTAAAGTATCTGCAGAGAAATATTTGAAGACACCAACTCTTTCATCTCCTCCAAAATATTCCTATGTTAAACCTTTGATCTTGAGGGTAAGAAGCAATAAAAGCTTAAAACTGCTGGCTCCTCTGAAGGACTAAAACAAGATGCGGAGAGATGGGACAAACAAACTGAACCTTGAAATAGTTCTTGAGAAAACTTTACATACTCCCAAAGTGAAAGCATCACCAAAGTCTTCATCCCATTTACAATCACGTCCGTTGTCTAATGAAGAAGATAAAAAGGAAGTTGTTAAGTCTGCAGACAGTGCATTGGGTAAATACACCTCTAGCAGCAAAAAGCTGTTGCACATAGCAGAAGCAGAAACTGTTGGGAAAAATCAGAAAAAGACATTGAGAAAAGGTAAAACAGGTTGTTCTAATGATAATAATTCTTCGGCAGTGAAACTGAAGTTCAGGAGGGGCAAGATAGTTGATCTCCAACAAGAAACCAGCAGCCCTAGGAGGCTGACATTTAGATGGGGACGACATGTGGGTGAAAGCCAGGACAACAATATAAGAAAGAGAATCTTTAAAAAGAAAGGAGTTGATGGTGACAAAAGTAATACCATCCCTATCTCTGGAAAAATTGTTTTGAGGCATCAGGATGTGCAAGAAAAGAAAGATGTGCAGGGTTTGTTGAATAATGTGATTGAAGAGACGACGAGTAAGCTTGTTGAAACCAGGAAGAGCAAGGTTAAAGCTTTGGTGGGAGCTTTTGAGACAGTGATTTCCCTCCACAATAAACCTTTTGCTGTCACAGTTTCTTGATTAACTAACAGAATTTTATAACAAATAGGAGCAATTGCAAATATAGTGGTTGATATAGCTTTTCTGACCTGGTTTACATATGTTTGTCCTGTTTCTCATTCTTACTCATCTTCTTAACGATTTCTTGATGTTTGCCGGTTCTGTTCTCATGATTGAATAAATTCAATTTCTTCTGGGTGCATTTACTTTGAATTGGGAGATAAAGTCGCACAAGGCTATAATTTCTTTTTCACTTATGAAGGTTGTGATAGTGACGTTAAATCAGTGGGTGTTTGGATGTAGACATTCTAATGTTAGGCTGGTTGCTCAGTAGACATATATTGTTGTTGGACTCATTTACGAGGGATTTGTTCATACTTTTTGTTGAATAAGCGCATTGAAGAAGGCACATCATGTGGAAATACCATC
>NW_025871256.1:0-856 GCF_002878395.1 Capsicum annuum
CCGAGGTTATGGAATCTTCCTCCCAGGATAAAATGGCCTTCAATCCGGCTATAGCGGTACCTCAAATAGGCGGATTCTTCGAATACACTCACGGTTTGAATGATCACACTTAGAGTATTTTTAAGACAAGAATAATGTTTTGTAATCTGAAAATTTCTGTATTTTCTATGTCATAAACCTGTGGATGAAACCAGATTTATATAGCCACTAGATGCTCCTTTGAAAAGGTGTCATTGGTTCAAATAGAGGTGTGTGAGTATTCCTGAAAATGCATGTCTATTCACTTAAAACAATGCAATATTTTTCAAAAATAGTGCACTGGTTCACTGAAACATGCACTGGTTCACTGAAATAGTGTGTATTTTTGTTGAAGAGTTGTAACTTTCTAAAACTGTGCAATCTTCTATAATAGAAGTAACAATCTGAAATAGTGCAAACAATCTGAAATAGTGCAATAGTTTTAAACAGATGCATCAGTTCTGAAACACTGTTACTGCGTGTATATATAAACGTAGGCCGAAACAGTGCAGAAAAATTTTACTGCATTTTTCCTTGGCATTCTTTGAAATTCAAATAAATTTTGTCCAAAAAGATAGATCTCATCGATCGATCATTTGATAAATCCAAATCCAAATCTGAATTCAAAGCTGAGCCGAGCGAGCGACGATGATGACAGTACGCCATTTTTGAAATACACTTTCTATTTTTAGTGTCTCCTTTCCTCCACCCTTTTACTCTCTATTTTTCCATTCACACCCTTTCATTACTATGAACCCAATAATCCCCCACATGAATGGGGAATGGCTATTTTTCGTAAAACTTTTATGGACAAATATGTGATCATCAAGCAAAGACT
>NW_025871256.1:956-5803 GCF_002878395.1 Capsicum annuum
ATTTCAAATAAATTTTGTCCAAAAAGATAGATCTCATCGATCGATCATTTGATAAATCCAAATCCAAATCTGAATTCAAAGCTGAGCCGAGCGAGCGACGATGATGACAGTACGCCATTTTTGAAATACACTTTCTATTTTTAGTGTCTCCTTTCCTCCACCCTTTTACTCTCTATTTTTCCATTCACACCCTTTCATTACTATGAACCCAATAATCCCCCACATGAATGGGGAATGGCTATTTTTCGTAAAACTTTTATGGACAAATATGTGATCATCAAGCAAAGACTAATTGCATCTGGATAAGTGGATTTTGCTTTGAACTTTCTGTAGTGAACATGCATCGAACGCACTCAGTCAATCGGTAGATTTGATGTCTTTGAACCGTCGAGCTTTAATGTACACCTAGACAACACATATCACACAACCATTCTTTTACCATTTATGGTTCTTACGGTTTTGTTCTTTTCAGCCATGAACACATCCCGGTTTTCATGAGAGCTTAGAGAATAGGACTTTACTAACATTCTCTTTGAAGCGGATTCCACTTCATCCACACATAGGTGATTTATAAATATTCAATCTTGTATATTAAACTATTTGGTCAAATCTACCAAATTTAGATAATCATTAAAAGACTTTTCACCTTAAGTCTTATCCTTGTTTACTATACATTGTCTACATCATGAGAATGGATTGGGTAATGACAATGTTGAACCTATCAGACACAACTTTGTTTGATCTCCTTGAACCTAACTCTTGGGATCTACAGTCTGCTAGGTAGAGTTACCACCATGCTGACTTGTCCTAGGCCTTAAACCCATTCCCTTGGATGTCTTTTCTACTCCTTCTCTAGATAGGCCTTTTGTAAGTGGATCCGACACATTATCTTTTGACTTTACATAGTCTACAGTGATAATTCTACTAGAGAGAAGTTCTCTAATGGTATTATGTCTTTGTCTTATATTACGAGTTTACCGTTATACATCATGCTCCCCGCCCTACCTATTACCGTTTGGCTATCACAATGTATACATACTGGTGCCACTGGCTTGTGCCAATACAAAATATCTTCCAAGAAATTTCGGAGCCATTCTGTTTCTTCATCGGCTTTATCTAATGCGATAAATTCAGATTCCATTATAGAACGAGCAATACAAGTCTGTTTGGATGATTTTCAAGAGACTACTCCTACACCGATAGTAAATACATATTCACTTGTGGATTTTACTTCGTTCGATCCGGTGATCCAATTTACATCACTATATCCTTCAAGTACCGCAGGATATTTATTATAATGCAAAGCATAATTTTGAGTGTATTTAAGATACCCCAAAACTCTTTTCATTGCCATCCAATGAGTTTTGTTGGGATTACTATTGTACCAACTCAATTTACTGATAGCGCATGCTATGTCTGGTCATGTACAGTTTATTATATACATTAAGCATCCCAATACTCTTGCATACTCCAATTGCGAGTCACTTTCACCTTCATTTTTTTCGAAGTGCAAAGCTCGCATCCAATGGAGTCTTGGCAATATCAAATTCCATATACTTGAACTTGTCAAGTACCTTTTCGATATAATGAGACTGTGACAATGCTAACCCTTGTGGAGTTTGATGGATTCTTATACCTAAGATCACATCTGCAACTCCAAGGTCCTTCATATCAAACTTGCTCTCGAGCATTCATTTTATTGCATTTATGTCAGAAATGTCTCTACTGATGATCAACATATCATCCACATATAAACATACAATGACTTGGTGATTTGGAGTGTCTTTAATATAAATACATTTATCACATTAATTTATTTTGAATCCGTTTGCCAATATGGTTTGGTCAAACTTTGCATGCCATTGTTTTGGTGCTTGCTTTAGTCCATATAATGACTTGATAAGTTTACACACCTTGTTTTCCTTTCCTAGAATGACAAAACCCTCAAGTTGTTCCATGTAAATTTCTTCCTCCAAATCTCTATTTAGGAATGTGGTTTTCACATCCATATGATGAATTTGAAGATTATATACCGCCGCCAAGGTAATTAACATTCGAATCTAGGTTATCCTTGTTACTGGCGAGTATGTATCTTACCTTGTATTTTTCAATAGTACCATCCGCCTTTATTTGCCTTTTGAAGATCCATTTATAACCTAAAGGTTTATTTTCGGGAGGAAGGTCAACCAATTCCCATGTAGGGTTGCTTAAGATTGAATCTATCTCGCTATTGACTGCCTCTTTTTAAAAGGATGAGTCTGATGAAGACATCGCTTCTTTAAATGTTTAAGGCTCATTTTCTAAGAGAAATGTTACAAAATCCGACCCAAACGAAGTTGACGTTCTTCGACGTGTACTACATCTTGGATTTTGTTCATTATGCACATTCTCACTTGGTTCATCTCGAGGTCATTTAGATCCTCCTCTGGACTATTCATGTCTAATTTTATACGGGTAAATGTTTTCAAAGAATTCAGCATTGTCTGATTCAATTATCATATTTTCACTAATATCCAGATGTTTGGATTTATGAACCAAAAATTGACATGCTTTACTTCTTTTAGCATATCCTATGAACACGCAGTCCACCGTTTTAGGTCCTATCTTAATCCTTTTAGGTATAGGAACTTGAACCTTCGCTAGACACCCCCCACACTTTCAAATATTTCAAGTTAGGTTTCCTTCCTTTCCATTTTTTGTAAGGAATTGATTGTGTCTTACTATGGGGAACTCTGTTGAGTATACGATTGGCCGTAAGGATAGCCTCTCCCCATAGGTTTTGTGGTAAACCAAAACTTATAAGTAAGACATTCATCATTTCCTTCAAAGTTCGGTTTTTCCTTTCCACAATTTCATTAGATTGAGGTGAATACGAGGCCGTATTTTGATGGATGATTCCATTATCTACACATATTTGCGCAAAGGGAGATTCATATTCTCCACCCCTATCACTTCTTATCATTTTAATCTTTTTGTATAAATGATTTTCAACTTCAGTTTTATATTGCCTAAATGCATCTATTGCTTCATCCTTACTATTTAGAAAGTAGACATAATAGTATCTAGTGCAATCGTCAATAAAAGTTATGAAATACTTTTTCCCACCACGAGATAGTGCTAACTTCATATCACAAATGTCAGTGTGTATTAAGTCTAAGGGATTGGAATTCCTTTTAACGGACTTATAAGATGCTTTGCATACTTCGATTCCACACACGTTTGACACTTTGATTTATTGCACTCAAAGTTTGGCAAAGCTTCTAAGTTAATCAGTTTTCATAACGTTTTGTAATTAACATGGCCTAAACGTTCATGCCATAAATCATAAGACTCAAGCAAATAAGACGAATTCAAACTTTTATCATTTCAACAGTCATTACATTCATCTTATAAAGGCCCTCCGTGAGATAGCCTTTTCTTACATACATTTCTCCTTTACTAACTACAATTTTTTTAGAAACGGTTACACATTTGAATCCATTCTTATCTGGGAGTGAAACAGAAATTAAGTTCCTACATAACTCCAGAACATATAGCACATTGTTCAGTGTCAAGACCTTGCTGGAAGTCATCTTTAGGCATATTTTTCCTATTCCCTCCACCTTAGCAGTAGCGGAGTTGGCCATGTTAAGCATTTTTTCTTCTTAAGCCGAAGCAAATGATGAGAACAACTCTTTGTTTGCGCAGACATGACGTGTGGCACCAGAATCCATCCACCATTCGCGTGGATTCCCCACCAAGTTGCATTCCGTGAACATAGCACACAAATCATCATATTCTTTGTTGGACTCAATCACGTTTGCTTGGTCCTTTTTCTGGCCTTTCTCCGGGGCTCGACAATCTGTGGACTTGTGGCCAATTTTGCCACAATTGGAGCATTTTCCCTTGAACTTTTTCTTGGGTTGATTGCTTCCATGTTCAACTTTTTTTCTTTTCTTCGAGTTGCTTTGGTCATCTTCTACACTATGTGCTCCATTCATTGTAGAATTTCTCTTTGACCTTCTTTTGGCAGCTTTATTGTCCTCTTTGATACGAAGTCGGACAATAATATCTTCAACGGTCATCTCCTTGCATTTATACTTTAAGTAGTTTTTGAAGTCTTTCCACAAAGGTGGTAGCTTCTCAACTATCGTTGCTACTTGGAAAGCATTATTCACAATTAAACCTTCTGCTAGGAGATCATGTATGATGACTTGCAACTCCTGTACTTGAGAGACAACAAATTTGCTATCAATCATTTTGAAGTCCAAGAACCGTGTAACAAGGAATTTCTTAATTCCCGCATCCTCCATTCTATATTTCTGTTCAAGTGCCCCCCACAGTTCCTTTGATGACTTGGTTCCATATAAACATTATAGAGGTCGTCTTGGAGACCACTCAGAATATAGTTCATGCAAAGGAAATCCGAATGTTTCCAAGCTTCCACAATAACGAAGCGGTCTTTGTCCGAGGTTCCCTCAGGCACCTCGGGAGCGTCTTCGCTAGTGAACTATTGTAGACATAAAGTGGTGAGGTAAGAGAACATCTTTTGTTGCCACCGCTTGAAGTCTATGCCAGAAAATTTTCTGGGCTTCTCCGTCGATGCCATCGTTGGCGGAGCATTTGTGCGACTTGATCTGGAAATATTATTTGCCCCCATAGACGTTGTCGCATCCATCATTTGACTTTCGGTTGTCATTTTTCCTATCACCACAAGATAGAAAACTTAGTATTTTTCAGAATACTATTTATAAAGTTAAATAACTTAAAACTCTTCTTCGTGTTTCTAGTTAACGATGAAGTTTTTATTACTTTGAATCGTCAACCGAGTGAGCCTTAACTTATGATGAAGATTTTATGTATTCTAA
>NW_025871257.1:0-677 GCF_002878395.1 Capsicum annuum
CTGCTTGTCTTAGCTCTTTTGAATTTGAATATATCATTTGGTGATCTCTTGAATAGTAGCTCCATATTGGATTTCCGTTAGCGTAGTTATTTGCTAGTTCTTGTATGATCGTAGCTAGTCCAATAAGTCTTTTATTTGCATAAAAATCTGGTATCTCGATTCTAGGTATCTCCGGTTGTAGCGATATATTCTAGGTATTTCCGGAAGATAGATCACCAAATGATATATTCAAATTCAAAAGAGCTAAGACAAGCAGATATGGAAGACGTAAGACAATGGATACTGACGCTACTTAACCCAGAAAAAAAATCTACCGCGAGAGCAATAAAAAAGGGATTTATTTCAGACGGATTGCTAACAAGATACTGTAAAATAATTGGACATAAATATCCAGACCACCAATGTTCGAGGTGCAATGGAGAAGATAATATTATTCCAGAGGTACATCTAGAATAAAGAAGATAAAATGCCAGCTGGAAAGATAAGATAAAGAGCAATAATGGAGCAGATACAGAGCAATAATGGAGCAGATAAAGAGCAATCATGGAGCAGATACGACAAAATCAACGGAGACAAAATACTGTACAAAGACAGAATTATTATTAATGTAGCAAAAGTCTTACTTGTAATAGTAGAACATTAATTAGGATGTAGAAAAACTTTACGTAAAAGTTAGA
>NW_025871257.1:777-1126 GCF_002878395.1 Capsicum annuum
CTGCTTGTCTTAGCTCTTTTGAATTTGAATATATCATTTGGTGATCTCTTGAATAGTAGCTCCATATTGGATTTCCGTTAGCGTAGTTATTTGCTAGTTCTTGTATGATCGTAGCTAGTCCAATAAGTCTTTTATTTGCATAAAAATCTGGTATCTCGATTCTAGGTATCTCCGGTTGTAGCGATATATTCTAGGTATTTCCGGAAGATAGATCACCAAATGATATATTCAAATTCAAAAGAGCTAAGACAAGCAGATATGGAAGACGTAAGACAATGGATACTGACGCTACTTAACCCAGAAAAAAAATCTACCGCGAGAGCAATAAAAAAGGGATTTATTTCAGACG
>NW_025871258.1:0-1208 GCF_002878395.1 Capsicum annuum
GGCTGATAGAAATATAACAAAAATATTATACATAATATACATACATTAAGTCGAGGTGTATGAAGCTAGACCATACACCGCTGTCAATTAAGATGCCAGAACAATTAACTAAATGTAGTTGTTAGATATATATCATATTATAATTCATGTATAGCTAGTCTATAATTTATGTATATTAACTAAAAGTATAAGCTAAAAGGGTTAAAGGTATAAATTTTTTACTTGATTATAAGAGTGTTAAAAGTCCATACCTTGTAAGTTTTCAACACATTAGATGTTCACAAAATCTTATTTTCTTCATTTTCTCTTGCAAAATCACACTTGAGATCAAGTGACTTGATTGGCTTTACTCCAAAATCACATTTGGGCCCAACTAACTCAATAGGCTCAGCTTCAAAATCACATTTAGGCCCAACTGAGTTAATGGGCTTAACCTCAAAATCACATTTAGGATCAAGTGACCTTATAGGCTTAACCTCAAAATCATATTTGAACTCAGCAACGGGCTTAACCTCAAAATCATATTTGGGTTCAATTGATGCAATGGGCTTAGCATCAATTGGCCCATCATCAGCAAACCATTCTAAGTCCATTGTATTAGAATAATCATCAGAAGAACTAGAACTATCAATACAAGGATAAGAATCAGAAGATTTTGCATTTTTGGAAACTTCTTTTTCCAAAAGAAAAACATCATTTTTTGAAATTTGATCAGTTGTTTTTCGATCTGCACCAATCAAATTCTTGAAGGAATCAACTGACTTAACATGTTTGTGTTGGGTTTTTTTTGTTGTCCATTGAAAGAAAAGCAACAAAAAAATGCTGAAAATCAAGATACTTTTTTTTGGGGATAAAATCAAGATTGATTTTTCTATGAAATCATGATTTTCTTTGGGAAAAAATAATCAAGATTTTCGGTGTAAAGAATGAGTTTTGTAAGGATTTTTAAGACAAGGGAATTATTGGTAATGATGAGGAAAACAGCATATAAGAAGGGGTTTATATAGAAAATGAAATCAAGAAATAGATTTTTTGTTTTGGAAAGTAACTTAATATTTGTATTTTATTACTAAAAATTTGAAGGATTTTTGTATTTGGAGAGTTGGTTGGAAGTTATTTAGTGAGAAGTGGATTTTAATAATTAGAGGGATTTGAAAAGGGAGGGAAAGAAATATTAGACATTTGATTCCATTGGAGTGGGGGTGGGG
>NW_025871259.1:0-2363 GCF_002878395.1 Capsicum annuum
CAATTTTTCAAAAGTAGAGCAATTTTCTTAATTTTTACGATCTCTACGACTTGATTTTCTTGAAAACAAGGTATGATTTTCTACCCTTTTTTGCTCTGAAACTGCTCAAATTTTTTTTTGTTGAAATTATTGTAATTATGTTTCTTCAAATACGATGCAATTTCTTGTTTGCTCTACTTGTGGCTGCTTCCAACCTCTCGATCAATTTGTTGATTTTTTTTCCAAATTTATAGATTGTAAATTGGTTGGATTCTTTTTTTTTATCAGGTAAACAATTTCATTAATCACAGGTCCAAACTAGGTCATATACAAGCAGTATACCAAAAAGTAAACAGCCTACAGCATGACATGGCTATCTACAAAAGACACCCAATCCTCTATACAACCTGCCAAAAATAAATAAGGGACCGGAGACTACTCCAACTGTCCAAATCATTTATACCCCCTCACTAAAAAGTGGGGGTTGCCCTCCTCCCTCGTTAAAAGCTTTACAGGGAATCCAAATTGACCTTATGGGGAAAGCCAAATTGACTTTACGGGGAAAGCCTCCTCCACCTCCCTCACTAAAAGCTTCTCAAAAAAGGACTTGACAGTAAAATGGTTGGATTTTTAGGGTACAGAAGGGTAGGAGGAGAGTGAACGTAGAAGAAGAAAGGGTGGGTTGAAGGAAAAAGAAAGTGGGGGTTGCAGAAGAATAAAGAGGGTGGTTGGAGGTGGAGCGGGGGGATTGAAGAAGAAGAAGGAAGTGGGGGAATGGCGTGGGTTACCTTTTCTCTTTTCTATTTTTTTTTAATACATACATAATATACATATTAGTGGGGTTCCTTTAAAAAAAATTGATGTGGATCTTACGTGGCAATGATGTGGTGCTGACACGGCAATGATATGGCACATATGTAATGCACTCTCCATTGTGAGAATGGTATTATACTGTTAGGGTGGTATTTAATTCACTTGAAAGTTGTTTGGGGGTATCTAAATGTTTGTAAAGTTAAAGTGCTAAAGTTCAGACGTATAAGATTAGGGGTGTTTTGTCTTTTCTCATTATTCTATTGTACTTCATTGCCGCCATAATGTCTTGATAATGTGGTCAATTCTAGATACTTTTAAATTGGTTCACCTGACGGGTAGAGTTAGGGGTCATCACGGCTTAGGGAGATTTGGATCGTGACAATCACAAACTTGACTTTGTATGCCTAAAGGAAACTTCTTCACACTAATCTAAATGTTTGCAATGAGTATGTTTTAATAGAATATATGCAATATAAGTTGCTTCTGTAACTTGACAGTGATTGAGACTCAAAATAATAATACAAGAAGGGTTTTCTTAAGAATGAAAGCAGCAAACCAACACAAGTGCTCAGCATCCAAGCGATAAAGCCATACTGCAACAATGTAGAAAATTTTACCCAAAAATTGATAGTAAAAACACTGAGCATCTAATGCAAGGAGACAACAGGTCAGACTGCCTTCAGTAAGTATTATGCTAAAGTCAATCTCGATTTTTATAGTACTGCACTGGTAAACCCATCATTAAGTTAAAAGTGGATGTCCACTAGTCACACAGCTATGTGATCAGAAAGAGAGGTCACTGAAAGAATATCAAGTGTCCTGTGTTTGATACCTATAAACGTGATCAACCATCAATTGTCAAATTATCAAAGCATCTTCTCTTCTCTTATTTCGCCTGACCTCTCTTAGGAATAACATAAGCTGATCTTGAACACCTATTTGGAGCTAGAGCTATAATTCAACTGTTTAAAGGTCCAGCATAGCTAAACAAGTAGAACATACCCCCTTAACTGAATTCACAGGTGAATGCATGAAAAATTAAGATTAATATTTAGAATGCAAGAGAGAAAGAGGGAGAAGAGCCTGAACTAGTGCTGAAAACCCAGAACCTAAAGACAATCACTCTTGGAAAAGAAAATAAGCATAGATACCAATGTAGGTAGCATCAAAATATACGAGAGCTTTGGAAATCACAATCAACCAACATTAGAAAACTGCACCGAGACAATGATACACTTGAAAAAAAGATTTCCAGGCAAATAACTGATGAAATGACAAAGTTTCACCAGTAACAATGGCGTAAGGTTATCACAACCAAAACCTCAAATAGCAACAAGATACTTGGGAGAAAAAACAACTAAAAACAGATAATCGCAGGCAAAGAACCAAAAATGTAAATACCTTCCGAGGCTTTGAAGTCATGGACAAATCTTCAGCCTGCAGCGACCGTAGGAAGACTAAAATAGAACAGACAACAGGAGACAAAAGGAGAACCGCGATGCCAAATTCAAAATACAGAAAGTCGTTCACTAAATTTTGTTAGAAAATGGAAAATACAGCCATATGGAGTA
>NW_025871260.1:0-881 GCF_002878395.1 Capsicum annuum
CTTTGAGTTGATGATAGCCGGAACGAAGGTCTATCTTTGAGAAATAACTTGCACCTTGCAATTGGTCAAACAAATTATCTATTCTCGGAAGAGGGTACTTATTTTTGATGGTGACTTTATTTAGTTGGCGGTAATCAATGCACATACGTAAAGAGCCATCTTTCTCTGTCACAAACAACACAGGAGCACCCCAAGGAGAAACACTGGACCTTATGAAACCCTTATTTAGTATATCTTTGAGTTGCTCTTTCAACTCCTTAAGTTCTGCAGGGGTCATACGGTAAGGAGAAATAGAAATGGGTTGAGTATCGGGAAGAAGATCAATCCCAAACTCTATCTCTCTATCAAGAGGTATCCCTGGGAGATCATCTGGAAAGACATCAGAAAACTCATTGACGACGTTAACAGACTGGAAAGTTGGAGTCTCATACTTAGTGTCTTTGACTCTAACCAAATGGTAAATACACCCCTTGGAAATAAGCTTTCTAGCTTTGAGGTAAAAGATAAAATAACTCTTGGGTGACACAGAATTCCCATACCACTCAAACACGGATGCACCCGGAAACTGAAACTTGACCACTCGGGTCCGACAATCAATAGAGGCATAAGAAGAATACAACCAGTCCATACCCAGGATCACATAAAAATCTACCATGTCTAATTCAATTAGATCACCTAACAAGACTCTATGAAGAACGGTAACAGGACATTTTTTATACACTTTCTGGGCAACAATCGAATCATCCACTAGGGTAGAAACTAGGATAGGATCAGGAATAATCTCAGGACTCATTTCAAAATTCACAGCAATCAAAGGTGTAACATATGAGAAACTGGATCTAGGATCCAACAAAGCATACACATCAAACTGAAATATATGA
>NW_025871260.1:981-7782 GCF_002878395.1 Capsicum annuum
GATCCAACAAAGCATACACATCAAACTGAAATATATGAAGCATACCAGTAACAACATCGGGAGAGTCCTCCTGTTCTTGGTGGGATGGTAAAGCATAGAATCTATTCTGGCGCTTCCCTCCAGCATTGCTAGAAGAGGCACCTTGAGTTGGGGCTGGGCGAGTCACTGGAACTGGAGCACTAACAGTCTGAGTTTGGGTTTGAGGGCGATAGTCACGACACCCTTATCCATCCTATGGAAAATCTCTAACTCTGTGACCCATGTCACCACACCGAAAACAACCCCTCTTCTCACCCCAACACTCACCCAAATGATCTCTACAACACTTAGGACACAGGGGACGATTTGGTTTACTGCCAGCACTGTACTGGGACCTGGATGCATATGACCTGCTACCTTGCTACTGCCTACCTCTAGGCACGAGAGCACTAGCAGATAAAGGTGCTGGCATAGACGAATAATCCTAATACTGAGGGCGACTCCCTCTCTGCAATCTAGTCTGATACTATTCGTGCTGCTCGGACCTAGCTCTTTTATTGCCTCTCATTCTATCTCTCTTCTTAATCTTGTCTACTTCAATCCATTGGGCATGAGTCATTAGCCTAGAAAGATTCATCTCACTATTTAGCATAGCAGACCTACACTTCTTAACCACATAACTAGACACTCCAATCACAAACTTACTTATACTAGCCCGATTATCATCCACTAAGTCAGGAGCATACTTGGCCAACTAATTAAACTTTAGACAGTACTCTTTAATAGTCATAGAGCCCTGTCGTAGGTTCATAAACTCTTTCACCTTCATCTCCCTCATCTCCAAAGGGAAAACCTTGCCAAGTTATAGGGATAGCTCCCTCACCTCTACCTTTCCTCCAAGAAATAGCCCAGTTATAAGCAAGGTCTTTCAACCTATACGCAGCCAACTCCACACTATGTTCCTCAGATACATGCATCACCTGAGTAATCTTCCGCACCTCCTCTAAAAACAACCATTGATCCTCATCAAACTTGGACCCATAGAATTCTGACGGATTCATCTACATGAAGTAACGGATCCTGGCAGTAGCTGAATCATATTCATGCTGCTGTGGAGCTAGGGCCAGGTTGGCCTGAACATTTGCAGTAATAGCTTGGGCTAGTGCCTGAAAGGCTGCCAAAAATTTAGCATAAGACACGTTTTCATTCAATAGGTCAGCGGTTTAAGGTTTTTGACCATCATTATTTCTTCTTGCTCGACTTGGAGGTATATTTTTAAAAGAGGAGAGAACGAATCAATGGTAGAGAGAGACACTTTAAGCACGATAGACTTCTAAAAGAAAGAATCACACTTTTTCCTAAAATATCTTAAAGCCTCTTGCTTATAGATGTGGCGCGCTATACACCGATGATCAAGACTCTACTTAACGCGGCTTGTCAGACTCCCTAGGACACATTAAAACCTTAGGCTCTGATACCAAGTTTATAAATCCCCGAAAAATGGGTCCCAGAGCATCACATGGTGCTTGAGGCTACGAGTAGCCCCAAGCTAACCCTTTGAGCCATTTTCATTCAGTTCAACACAAATCAATGGGGTTTCCATAAATAGCCCTCAAATATTAACAAAGTAATCATCATCCAAGAGTAAAAGAATTTTAGAAAGATAACAAAATACGACTTATTAGTCAACTCCCAACATCTATACTAGTCTGACAAGCCTCTAAGAAATTCAATAAAACTAGCGAGCCATTGAGACATGCCCCAATTGACTCATACTTAGTTATCAAATGTAAACAATTCTGTGAAACCAACATCAAACATCACATCCTCAAAACATGAGGACTCACCATAACAGAGGATGTAGAACAACATTCCCGAAGAATCACTGTCGAACCTGGAACTGAGCACCTGAACCTATATTCCAAGAAAATGCAGCCCACATCCAAAGATGTGGGTTAGTACCATGGAAAAGAACCAAGTATATGGGTATGTATGCAGTTGTATAAACATCATCATCATAAATATTTATAAGAAATATGCAG
The DNA here is from genome assembly GCF_002878395.1 of Capsicum annuum. Taxonomy (NCBI): domain Eukaryota; kingdom Viridiplantae; phylum Streptophyta; class Magnoliopsida; order Solanales; family Solanaceae; genus Capsicum; species Capsicum annuum. The sequence continues at coordinate 3,003 of NW_025871260.1, forward strand.
GATGTATGAAAGACTCACATAGCCTGAAGAAAATCATCATAATTATATTGAGACTGATATTGAGAAGGTGAGTAAAAGTGAGTGTGTAGTAGATAGTGTAAATTTTGGAGTATAATTAGTTGGGCCTCACTCAAAGCATTTTTCAATATTTTGTTTAGATGATATCTTGTCTGTGGCATCATCTAAAATAGTGGAAGAGTGTGAAGATGAGGAATAAAAAAATCCTATATTCTTTATTTTACACTTGATAAGCAACATAAAAACACACCTCACTTTAAGGCCGAGTGGTTTACCACGCTCAATCCATTACTCAACTTCTTAATTTTTGTACCACCACCTATGATTGAGGCAAGAAGATGGACTCTAAGTTGGGGGTGAAATTCAGATCGTTTAAGTGGAGGGATAAAGGATGAAGAACTTTTATGGTATCTTGATGAATTCTGAGTAGTCAAGATAACCTAGTCGTGCCACGACACTAAATTAGGCGCTTTTTGGGAGGATACCCAAGGTATTTTGTTGTTTGTATTCATATTATGTAATTGACATCAGATCTTTGCACCCATGGTGCCATAGGTATGTTTCTGACTCTCTTGTTTTGGTTTGATGCATTAGGGACAATATATGATTATAAGTTGAAGGTTGGACTACTTGTGGGTGCTGATGTCCTCTTAGGGTTTTTGTTGCTGTGCCTCTTTTCCTTGGAGTCTTATTCCTAGTAGATCCGAAATATTTAGGCGTATTATGATTTGTGGTAAAATATTGTAGTTGACTAGGAGAAATATAAGTACCTTAGGCAGTTAACATGTTTTTGTTGATTTTTGAACACCTCTCCAATGGTCTATTTTATAACTGTGTGATATACACAGTGCATCTTGTTATGGCATTAGTACTAGTGACATGATAACCATTGCTAAACAATTGCATAAACCGAATGAGTAGTAGCTTGTGATGTACCTTTATGCCATGTGTGTGTGAGATACTACCTAGTTCCAATTGTGTGTTAAATCCAGAACTTACCCAGTTGGTCTTGCCTTGGTTATAGGATAGCGGTTAGGAAAAGATCATAGGCCGTTGTTTATATTAGTCCACTTTTAGCCTAAATGACCTTCCATGTGTAAATAATATCCCTTGATCCTAATTTTGAACTTGAATGCCTATTCTTTTTATTATACCTGTCACCTTCCTATTTGTCTCACAATAAACCTATTTTGGCCCTGGTCCTCCATGGACATTGTGCCCTTTAACTTAGGCAAATAGCCTAAGTTGAGGATAGCTACCATAGGGGTGCGTGATGTAAAATGAGTATAAAGAAAAGTAGAACAAAAGAAAATAATAAAAATCTAGGTGCGGTGGAAAAGAGCAAGAAAAAAAAAGTTGTGAAAAAGAATAAGTGATTGTAGAAAAGAACTGCACCCATCCTAAATAAGTGTGATCAAGAAAAGAGAAGAATAGAAAAAGGCTAATGAGTGAAACCCCAAAAGTTAGTGTAGTATCAAGGAGGCTTAGTCACTTTAAATATCATCGAGTATTATACCAGATCCTAGCCTGCATTACAAGCCTAGGAGAAGACCTATAGTGATCCTAGCTGACCTGTCAGAAAGTCTTGGTAATGAAAATAAGGGCAAGCCTATGGTATTCGACATACATTGATTGGAACTTAATTCTTAGAGTGAGTGTCTTGTGATTATCCCCGTGGTTACAAATGTGATGTTTGATAAAAGTGAAGTGGGACTTCTTTGTAGTGAGGGCACACTGGTTACATTGCTAGTTGCTAACTTGTTTGGATAGTGTAATCTTGGTACATGCATGGTTGTTGTTGCTGAATTAATGCCATATCTTGATTCCTGTGTGTCGCATTGTTGTTCTTCAATAATATTCATAGTTGTTTTAAAAATTAATTGACCTTGGAGATGGTGAAGATAATTTGAGATAATATAGATAATTGATTGCCAAATGTACTTTGTATCCTCTTAGTTGTGTTTTAGTTACTTGAGGACAAGCAATTGTTTTAAGTTGAGGGTGTTGATGTGTGAGCAGATGCTAACATATTTGAGACTTTTAATTGAGAATAATTGCAAAGTCTTAAGCAACTTTTGTCGTTTTTGATTGTGTTATCTTTGATTTGCAGTGGAAGTCAAGATGCAAGAGAACCAACAATGATGGATGTAAAAGAGTTGAATTCTGAAGAAAATAGAAGAGAAGTGTGGCTGACGACATTCCTGATAAGTCGTCAGCACTCTGATAGGTTATCAGCTTCATCGTCAGCCTTAAGCAGAGAATGGTATTCAGTTGGAAGAAGTGACGACAATATGTGATAAGATGTCAGCCTTGTGATAAGCCATCAGAGTCGCCGTCAGCCTTAGATAGGACATGGGAGCTAAGGTGGAGAAGTGATGACATTGTCTGTTATGTCATCACAGTTTTGATAAGCCATCAGGATTCATTGTCAGCCTTAAGAAGAAGTTATCAAAAGTGAAGAAGAGCTGATGATATCTGTGATAAGTCGTCAGACTCCTGATAAGGCATCACAAAATGTCGTCACCTGTCCAAAAAATTACTGAACTCTCTGATTTTGTTTCCATAATTAGGATACAGTATTTAAAGCATATGTTAGGGTTTTTTAATTATAAAAGGAGGCTGAACATATGGGGAGGCAGAACATATCGGCTGGTACTCAAGATTCTGAACCTATTTTGGAACGCACATATTTTGTTATTTTCTCTCTAGATTCTTGGCTTGAACAAAACAATTAACTTTGAAGAGATTATCATTAATATTTTGGGATTTCTACTTTGATTTAATCTGAGAAACACTCGTTGCTATTTATCTTGCTGTAAGTTCATATTTCAAATTATGAATTGAACTTGTTTTATTGATTATTACATTATGAGTGGCTAAATCCCTTTATCCTGAATTATGGGATCTATGGGTTAGGTCTTGGTAAGTTGCTAAGTGTTTAAGATTCTAAAGGTAATAAGACTCCATGATAATTTTTAGGTTTTAATTATTATCTATTGGTTGCAAATGATAGATAGCACCTTCTTTGATTTACTTGAGATTAGAAATCAACTATAGTAGGAAGTGAATTATTGATAGGGACTTGGAAGCTACCAACCTTCCATTTAATAATTGACACTATAACAATGTTAATTAACTTGAGGTGAAGTTAGGTAAGTGAATATAAATGACCTAAGTCCGAGAGGATTAGGTAATTAAATGCTTAAGTAGGTGGAGAGACATTTAGGCATAACTTCGATAAAGACAATCTATTGTTCCAACCTATCGTGAGAATCTTGAATCACTATTAGCATCTGTCAAGTACCAAATCCCATAGTGAACATAATTTTGGTTTTCCATAAACTCTTGATTACAAACACTGAAACTAAAATGACCAACAATTATTTACTGATCATCAAAAACCCCCATTTTATCTTTTCGTATCATTTATTTGAATTTAACTTGTAGATTTAGTTTTAAACTAGTTTAATTACCACTCACATTATTCCCTGTGGATTCTACCCCGACTCCAAAGTTGGGTAAATATATTGACGACAACTGCCTTGCAGTAAATTGACGTATAAGTTAAGTGTTATCACTTACCATCTTAAGGATATGGCATACTAATGATACGATGAGTGGAATAGGGAGAAAGGTGATTTTAAGGAGTCGACTTATAGGAATCTTTCTCCAATGCTTTTGTAGATTACTTCTTTCCTAAGTAGTTGAGGGAAATAAAGGCGGCGGAATTTGCATATCTGAGATATAGGAAGATGTCTGTCTAGGAATATATTTCATCAACTATCATAGTATGCTCCAGAATTAGTATCTGATATGTGGGCAAGGGTGAGATAGTTCACTTTTGGACTGTCTTGGGATTTGATCTTTGAAAGCAAGACTACATTGCTAATTAAAGATATGGATATTTCTAGGTTGGTAGTTCATATGCAATAGGTGGCGAAGGTAAAAAAGAAGAAGGCTAAGTTTGGGGCAAGGTAGAGTAAGAAGTTCAAGTTTTTTGAATAGGGTGGTGCTCAACAACAAGGTGGTTGGGATGAAGGTAAGTGGCTAAAGAATAAGTGATGGAGTTTTGGCTCCTTTTCTATGTGCTCCTTACCTAAATAGTAAGGTGATAGGTGTCAGCAGGGTGATGATAATTACCGAGCATAGGGTACCCAATCTTAGGAAAGTGAGGCTCAATCAGCCTTATCGTGTCTTTCTTATCGATTCTTTGGTAGGTTTCATAGGGGCTTCTATGATAAAGGGAGGGACAGATGTTACAATTGTAGTCTGCTAGGACATTTACACAGAAATTGTCTGGTTGTTAAGGGTTCTTTGGGATTGAGTAAGGCTCCTATTGCTTCATCTTCTGCTCCTGCACCAAAAGGTACTACTTCTGCATCAGTTTCTTCTTCTGATACCGACATAAGTCAGAATTGGTTATATGCTCTTTTTACTCTATAGGAATATGAAGCATCACTTGATGTCGTGACTGGTATGTTACAACTCTTTTCTCATGATGTATATTGTTTGCTTGATCTGGGGTCCACTTATTCTTATGTGACCCTTTTTATGGCTTTGTATTTTTGTTTTGATCCTAAGGTTATTTTGGATCTCTTTTCTATTTCTACCCCGGTAGGTGACTTTGTGGTTGCTAAAAGAGTCTTTAGGGTATTTTTGGTTTCTGTTGGTAGTAGGCAGACTCGGGCAGATTAGTTTGAACTTGATATGGTGGATTTGATGTTATTCTGGGGATGGATTAGTTACACTCTTGTTATGCATC
>NW_025871261.1:0-3915 GCF_002878395.1 Capsicum annuum
TTTCATTTTTTTTATCTTTTTTTAATTTTAATTTCTTTTTCTTTTCACTTTATTTTTTTTCTTCTACTTCTCTTCTTTTTTTTCCTTTTTAGGTTTTTATTAATTTTTAAATTTTTTGTTTCTTTTTTTTCCTTTTCTCATATTTTTTTCGTCTTCTTCTTCTTCTTCTTCTTCTTCTTCTTCTTCTTTTTCTTCTTCTTCTTCTTCTTCTTAATTTTTTTTCGCTTTTGTCTTTTATACTTCTATTTCTAGTTTCTATTCTCTTTCTTCTTCTTTTTTTCCTTTTCACATCTTTTTTTATTATTTTTATTTTTCAATTTTGTTTTTTCTTTTTTTACTCTTCTATATCTATCTTTTATTTTTAAAAGACAAATATCTATATCATATATACATATTTAAAAAATATACAAAATAAATTGACATACAGACCTACATATATATTAACGGTAAAAAACATACATATATCTGCATATGTATTTACAGAAATAAATATCTGACTCACATGTATATATAAACATATAGGACACAAAATCTCTATAACAAAAATGACAATTTATACATATACATAAAGGTAGTAAAAAAAATACATGATATGTATCTTAAACAGTAAAAGAAAATAAATAAGTACATATGTTACCCTCTAAAATGACATAGTATGTACAGTTCAAAGATAAATTCAACACCGTATAAAATGCATATAACTCTGCATATGTATTTATAGAATACATATCTGATCCATATATATATTCTTATTTTATATGAGTCATCTTTGTATTTCGCAAATACATATGAAGATATATAGTATAGTTATATTTGTTACTATTTAATATGAATATGATATGTATTTCATAAATACATATATATGTTTTGTACTCTAAATAAATATCCAGATATGTATGGCTAAGTATTTTGTATGTTTTTTGAATATGTGTATGTGATATACATATTTATCTTTTCAAAATAAAAGTTAGAGATAGAAGAGTAAAACAACGAAAAAAAATAAAAGAAAAAAAAAAAAAAAAAAAAGTGAAAAAGAAAAAAAAAAGAGAAATAGAAGAGAAAAAATAAAGTGGAAAGAAGAAAAAAGAAATTAAAACGAAAAAAAATAAAACGATAAAAAATAAGATGAAAAAAAACTAAAAAAAAAAGGTAGAGATATAAGAGAGTGAAAGACAGTAATGATGTTTTATTTTGAAATCTTGAAGATCATAGAGATAATTATTTTCAAATATGAAAAAAAAAATTAAAAGATACAAAAAAGGAAGAAAAAAAAAGAAATAGAAGAGAGAAAAATACAGTGAAAATAAAAAAAATGATTAAAAAAATAAGATGAAAAAAGTGGTAAAAGATATGGCTATATTTGGGGGAGGTGAAATAGTAGAGTGAAAAAGGAAAAATGTAAAGTAGTGAGAGTAAAACATGCACTTGCCTAGTTAATAAGTAAAATAATGTTACTCTTGCTATAAACTGTAATTTTACAAAATTGTTGCTATTTATCGTAATTATAGTCTTAAGTATGCTAATTTCTATAATTTTTTCTTACTTTGTTGGAAAAGGCAAAGGCACAATCAAAATGTCCGACAGGGTAGCAGCGAAAAATACTCAAGTCTAAACTTTTCCTTATAATTTGAACCAAGAGGAGATAAGAAAATACAAGCAAAACAAAGTAATACGGCAGCAAATAATCAATCACACAAATACGATAAGATAAGAATAAAGCCAAGAACAAGAGACACCAAATTTAAGTGGAAAATCCTTCAGTGTGAAGAGTAAAAAGTCGTGGGACCAAAACCTCCACTATAATTACCAAGATTTACAATATTGTTCTCCAAAATGGCCACAAAACAAGTGTCAAATAATGAACAACAATAAATAAACCACAGCACCAAACACTAGAGAAACAAAGGAGAGAAAACACCAAAATGCAGCAACTGTTCGGAAATGAAGAACAGGAGCTACAGGTCACCAAATTCAACTCCGTCAGTTTTTAATCAAGTATTGATATGAGAGAAACAAGCAATCCAAAAATCAGTTCAATCGGACAAGAAACGAAGCGGAAATGGCAATTTAAAGTTGACAGTTGTGGCTGAAATTTTTGAGCGAAAATCAGTTTTGTTTGTCTCTCTTTGGCTGCTAAAAACTCTCTTTTTGTGATCATGGATAAGACCTAAAAAGATCAATATATATGCCTCATAGTAATGGGCTTATGGAAAAAATTGGGTTGGTCCAAATTGAACTTCATTTATCCACATAGGAAAGGACAAAGACCCAATAACCCAACAATTCTCCCCCTCCCAAATATGTGGAGAAGACTGTCATCCCGGTGATCATTCGAGGATGAATGTTCTCAAGGAGGAGATATTATAAGACCCCACAAAATTTCTAAGCTTAAATCAGTCCTTTAAGCTTGTCAAAGGGGTTCCATACTTAGAAAATTCTAGATAATTCTCATACTTAGTTTATTTTTAGCCTTCGAAAGTTGGCAATCTCATTTCGCCACCTTAATGTCCTTTATGGTCCATATTTTTGTTAATTCATGATCAGAGAGGTCAATAGGTGTTCCCGAATTATTCGGACCTCATTTAGACCACGTTTGGTGTCCCAAAGCAGTGGACCAACGCGATCTTGGTGTGCCGCATCGCCTATAGCGTTGGTTAACATTGTTGCAGGGACTGCCAGAAAAAAAATTACTGAGGCTTGGCGCGATCATGGCACGAAGTATCGGATATCGCGTCGATCCTTCGACGCACCGCGTCACCAATCGCGTCGATGCCAAGTTTCACTCATTAAATATCCATGTTTGTAAGGACAAAAGAGTCAATTTCCCACCCCTATATAAGCCTATAACACGAGATTCGGCCCTTATTTCACCAAAATATTATTGTTACTCTCAAGAACAAGTCTAGGTTTTTCATAGGAGCTTCAAATTTAAGAGATTCTTCCGTTAGTTTTCAAGAATTTTCCATCCAAGGTATGTCAAGTGTTCATTCATGGATTTCTTTCATCCATGAAGCCCAAGAATCCAATTTAAAATTATGAATTATGATGTTTATGTTGTGGATTGATTATGTTCATGTAGTTATTGTTATAGGATTCCCAAGTTGGAATCTTTATATGTTGTTAATGAAACTACGCTAGTATGTGGGTTGAAATTTATGAAATTGAGTTGAATTAGGGAATCATGTGGTATTAATTTGATATCATGCCTAAGCCCTAAGTTATGCATACTAGGTGTTTGATAAAATGCCTAAGAGAATAATACTTGTGCATTATGACTCAACAAAACCTAAATGATGAATTCATGTTACCATTATGTTCAAAATGACTCTCATGCTATTGTTATGCCTTGTAATAGATTGATGAAATGCTCATGAGATTAGGCTTAGAGAATTATGACATGTTTATATGAATTCTTATTCATATGAAAGCTTGTGGTATGCAAATACTTCATGAAAATCCCAAATGATACTACTATGAATTATTCACCATGGTTATATGTTCAAGAAGTGTGATGTCTTGTCAGTTTCATGCTATCGAATCCTGGGGCTACTTGTACCCGACAACTTAGCTGTGTGCCTAGAGCTAGCGTTGGTTTCATGATAAATCTCAGTCATGCCATGATTAGTAGTATTCTCAGTCAGTTTCAGAACTCAGTAGAATTTAGTCAGTTACATGACTCGGGAAAACTCAGTAATCTCAATAATCGCAGTAATCTCAGTAATCTCAGTCAGTTATCAGATCTCAATAGTATTTCGTCAGTTAACGGAACTCAATGAACTGCGTCCTGTTTAGTTCAGTTAATCACGTTCAGTGTCTATTCAGATAGGAGTAAGATTCAGCACCGAGTGAGCCCAAGGATGGGAACTCCGCTGTTAGTAGAGGGTGTGATTCTTAGAAGCAATCCTTGCGCTCCAG
>NW_025871262.1:0-1675 GCF_002878395.1 Capsicum annuum
GAATTGCGCTTGAAGTTTATACATCATTTCATCACAATCGCAAACATCATTATCACAGTCATTACATTTATTAATCTGATCGAGCTCACTATCAGAATTAGGTAATTCAAAATCATTTTCAGAAGTAGAATCAGATTCGGAATCAGAGGTATATAATAAATTATAGACTTGGTCATGAACTTCTTCAGAAAGTCCTAAGGACTTGAGTTTTTGTAATTTGCAGTTAGGAGCTATATGGCTATACTGGTTACACTTATAGCATTTAATTTTGGCTAAATCTCTTTTTGATCGATTTTTTGTGAATCTGGTAGACTTACGGAAGGATTTTCGAGCCTCGCGTTCTTCCTTGCTTCTATGTCTGGAACGTTTATTTCTATAGGGTTTAGAAGACTTAGAATACTTTTGCGGTTTTCGTACAAAGGGTTTATCCATACCAAATTGCTCGCAAAAGTCCCCTAATTGGGATTTTTCTCTGAGTTTATCAAGCTTAATCTGTCTAGCTAATTTCAACTCGTTACAGAGGGCTAAGCTTTCATGAGTACAAGCTACAATAAGCTAACAATAAGTCTTTTCTGAATACTGGATTTAATAACCTTGTCTCTGTGACGCCGTCTAGTAAGTTGTGCCTCTCTAGCCCATATTAATGAGAAAAGGGCGAATTTCCGCACAATTAGAACTTCTAGACTAAATATTCTTCATGCTCTAACATTAAATGTTAAAACTCATGGATATGATTATGCCCCTGGATCTGAACTTATAGGATTATCTTACCGCATATATTATCGATTAATATCAACTCTAAATCCTCGATGTAAATTAATTGATGATAATTCTGACTGCACTATGCTTATTGAAACTAATTTTATAAAATCTAGGGTTACTACCCGAAGACCTATTAGATGGGATGAAATTGATTTTCCCCAAACTTGGATATTAAATTCAGTCACTTCCCCAAAACAGTTGGCGGAAGACGTGACTAATTCAGAGTTAACTCAAGTAACTCAAAACTCTGATGGGCGAGTTTGTCTACAATTCGATAGCAATCCTCCTGTCTATAGAAATTCTTTTTCTTTACCACGAAGGCTCCCTTCAATACATCATATTTCTCCGATTGAACCTGTTGAACCCAATTATAAATCGGCTAGGAATCGAGCGGCATCTTTGCATACAATTAATTCTGCAGATTCGCACATTACATCTAAAGGTGTAGAAAAGATAAAATTAATTCAAAAACTAATATAGTTCAAGATTTTGATAATGAAAATCCTACTCCATCTGAAATGAATTTTGACATAAATTCTGTTTAACTATGATGACACAACTTATTGATTTTAGTCCTGGTTCTCAGGCAAGAAAATATATTCAGAAAGAATTTTTTTCTGAAAAATGGAAAACCTTTAGGACATGGTTTTTTGAAACTTATACTCCTGATGAATTAAAAAATATGTCAGAAGAATTCTATGAAATTTGTGCTTTACATTATAAAATCATTTTTTTTGTCCCATGGTTCATGTCTGCATATTTACCGTCCTATGTCAAAATAATCGAAAGATCTTATCAAAATTCTGATGGATCAATTACTCAAGCACTCTACCCTCCTCAGTCTTCCTTTATATTACCCAATAATACTGACAAACTTTTGAAAAGCAGAAAAAGTCATGCCAGTATTATTGGG
>NW_025871263.1:0-423 GCF_002878395.1 Capsicum annuum
CCCAATTACTTCTTCTTCAGTACAACAACCCCCCATCCCCTCGCATCCCCTACTGCCTCTTCCTCCTCCTTTTTCACATTATATGTTTTTTTATAAAAATATATATTTTATATAAATAAAATAGACCCCACCCCCTTCACAACCTCACCCCCACGCCATGCCACCCCACCCCAATTACATCTTCTTCAGTACAACATCCCCCATAATTACATCTTCTTCAGTACAGCAGCCCCCGCCCCCCCAACCCCAATCCCCCTTCCTCCTCCTTCTTCTTATTCACATAAAAGCACATTTTTTTATCTTTCTTTCACCATTGTTGCAAGCTTTTCAATGAATTTTTTTTCTTCATCAACTATAAAATTAACTTGAGCAAATTCAATAATGAACTTAATACAAGTACATGATCACAAAAACATATCAATA
>NW_025871263.1:523-1104 GCF_002878395.1 Capsicum annuum
TATATATATAATATCCTCTTATATATATTTTTAAATTTTAAAAGAGTTTATTTTTTATATATATATATTTTTTATAAAAATATATATTTTATATAAATAAAATAGATCCTACCCCCTTCTTTCTTCTTCTTCACAACCCCCACCCCACGCCACGCCATCCCAATTACTTCTTCTTCAGTACAACAACCCCCCATCCCCTCGCATCCCCTACTGCCTCTTCCTCCTCCTTTTTCACATTATATGTTTTTTTATAAAAATATATATTTTATATAAATAAAATAGACCCCACCCCCTTCACAACCTCACCCCCACGCCATGCCACCCCACCCCAATTACATCTTCTTCAGTACAACATCCCCCATAATTACATCTTCTTCAGTACAGCAGCCCCCGCCCCCCCAACCCCAATCCCCCTTCCTCCTCCTTCTTCTTATTCACATAAAAGCACATTTTTTTATCTTTCTTTCACCATTGTTGCAAGCTTTTCAATGAATTTTTTTTCTTCATCAACTATAAAATTAACTTGAGCAAATTCAATAATGAACTTAATACAAGTACATGATCACAAAAACATATCAATA
>NW_025871264.1:0-741 GCF_002878395.1 Capsicum annuum
ACGCACCACTATCCTGCCTACATTTAATACGATTGGACGTGAAACAACTTTCAGGTCTTGCATTGCAATTGAGTTTTTCATATGTTCCCGAATTAGTTGAAACATATAGAGAATAACACCCACCTCTCGTACATGGTCTACATTGCCACCAAATGAGATCACTGCCAGTGTCTATTATCAAGTAAGTTCTAGTTTGTTCGGTGCCAATAGTAAAAGATGCAACGTAGTCACCAGGACCTACGTAATATGTACTTGTTGTTCTCGGAGCCTTGACATCGGCACTTTTACTCTCATGCTCAATGTGTGTCCTTGTCCGAGTCTCGTTTGCACCAATCGAATTACCATTTTCAAGTATTGATGCCAAATGACTTACTCTAGCTTGAGAACGAGATAGCTTACTTTCAAGTAAAGAGTAATAGTCCTTGAATTTGACTTTTCAAATAAATAGCGATTGAAAAGGGTAAAACTATAGGATGACATTGGAGGATCTAGAAGCTTAGTTAGATCAATAGACATAAATCTTTTTCTAGCTTCCATAATGTAACTCGAGTTAAGGGATAATAAAGATTTTTCATTGCCAAAAACTACTAGAAAAATTGAGAAAATAATTGAAATCAAAAGGTGAATGTGGAGGAACTTGTCCATATTTGATAGAAATTATTGCTTGATTTTGTTTGAGATATGTCTATTGCTGCTTGCACTCATCTATATATAGTAATTTATATGTTTATATTTAGTAAC
>NW_025871264.1:841-1156 GCF_002878395.1 Capsicum annuum
ATATATATAATCCCTAGAAAATTTACAAGCAAAACCTAAACTCATAGTTATAGTTTTGATTCAAAACGGGTCCAAACACACACACACATATATATTAATTTTAAGATATTGAATTAATATAATCTAATTTAATTTACTTTAAAAATTTGTCATTGACTCTCGAAAAGTGAAATATGACAACTATTTCGATACCATAGCTAAAAAAAGGATCAGAATTTGACAACTATTTATTATTTTGTCAAATAAATAAAATATTTCTTTTTCTAGATTAAATCCTAAACTTAGATCAGGGGTGTTTATGATTTGGTGAAAAAT
>NW_025871265.1:0-2028 GCF_002878395.1 Capsicum annuum
ACGAGTAGGCTAGGGTCAGTCCTAATTTTCTGGCGTGATATGGAAGGGGGGGTTCCATATCTGAGGCTGTAGGACTGCTTGGGTCGTAATGATTATCGGGGTCTAGGGACTCATGGACCCTTGTGGATTGCTGATAATAAACTTTTGGGACAGGGCCAGAGAAATCTACTCCTCTTACTTTGCCCTTGTCATTGTTATTATCATTTTCATCACTTCCCTCCTGGGTTTTTGAGGTGGAAGCTCTGTGTGAGGCCGATCGTCGAAACGAAGAGTTTCGAGGGGTGTCGAAGCTGAGGAATTTCAAATCAATCGAGCCATCAGGATGCTGAATAACTCGTTGTATTTGAGACTTTTCTGGGTATAAACGAATGGGTTGAGTGATAGCATCAAAGTGCCATTCGTTATTATGGATGACCTCTTCCCAGACCAAGGGTTTGGGGACAAATACATTGGATCTATCTTTGTTGGCCTCCATAAGAGTGGTGACACCCCTAGGGCTAGTGAATCTAGCTTGGGGTGCTAAAGTTGTACCCATCAGTCGATAGTATACTCGGTATATTATCACAATTTCTCTAGTATTATCCTTACTATTCATGTTTTTTGTTTTAACATTAAGGGTTAAAACATCCATGATGTTTGGATCATTAATATCTACGGAGAAATTTGGGTAACAATTAAAGTATACCGGGCCGTCGGCTAGGTTACTTTGGATAACTCCTAAGAGTGAATCGTTAAAATTTAAAAGACGAGCATCTCTTAGTATAGCACAGACGGGAACGTCTAAACCTTGTCTAAAGAGTGGTTTAATGGCCACCTGGACAAAGCCAATATGCAGATAATGAAACTGACCTTTAAATCGGTTTATATCTAGGTCATTTAAAAGTTGAATAATTTCTAAAGAATTATTTATGGAAACAGTAGACTCAGAGGTCTTAATATTATGTTTTTTAAAAAAACTAAATTTTTCGATTTGGTAAATCGTGTTAAAAGACTCTTCTGGAATACTCCAGTTCTGAAGATTATTTTCGATAGTAGCAATCAGAGTTGCTTTAGAAGATAAGTTGATAGTATTTTTTGTATGAATGTTGGGATTCATATTTGAAAATACTGTCTAGAGACTGACTGGGAAGGCAAACAATTTTCACCTAAGAAAGCATAAAACGGTTAACAACTATGATACAACCTGTAATAAATTAAAACAATACATCAAAGGCTTATGGGATCTACAATAGTCTTAATGGCTTTATAACAGACTTATCTTAAGTGTTATCTTAGTGACGGGACTACCAATTAGGGTCGTACGCTTACCTAGGCTGAGACCACACTTTTCAGGCTGACCAACGTCTAAGACCGGAGATTAATCGGTTCCTTCAAACACTTCAGAGAAGACGAATACCCCATACTAAAAGTAAACCCCATTATAAGACATCATATATTAAATTAATTTATTAAAAGTATAATCATAGATGAGTAAAGGTAAATGCTTCTTATACGAAAATAGTTTAATTTTCCCATGCTCTAGACAGATTATGTACTTAGCTGCTCATGCTGAGTACACAATCTGCCAACATGGCTCTGATACCAGAAAACGGATCGTGAAAACAATATTCAAAATTATAAATGAATCAATAGGTAAAGTAAAGAAAAGGCTTAAACAACTTACAAATTTATTATAACTTCAATGAAAACATTACAAAAGAGATTACAAGAGAATGGGCAAGAGAAAATTTTCGAGAGTGGGTAAATTATCTGATGCCTTCTCCTAGATTACAAATGATCTTATATAGACCAGAGAAATCTAAATTATACATCATGTGTATACACTTGTAAGGCTTAGATTTAATCTTCTAAAAGTAGATTCGTTTTAGAAGTGGAAATGCTTTTTAGAAAAGCAGATGGGCTGTCTTTGCTTTTAGAAAAGTAGATGTGCTGTCTCCTTTAATAAAGCTGACAGATTCCTTTAGCCTTTAATAAAGCTGGGTGATTGTAGGTAGGGTCTAGTAGATTCCCACTAGGAATAGTAGAATG
>NW_025871266.1:0-1784 GCF_002878395.1 Capsicum annuum
GAGCCGTCGGTGTTATGGAGTAGGTGGAAAGCAAAGCAGCCACTATCGACCATACGCTCCCCCGAACAGCCTTGTTAGTGAACCACAACGTAGGTCAGCCTTTTGGTCATGCTTATGTGCATCATACGGAGACCTAGCAGGACCCATATGGCCTTTTGTAGGAGACTCCCCTCTAAAGCATCCCTACGTGCTAACTGTTGCATTTTTAAGGGTAACGTGGTCATTTGACGGATTGATTTTTGAAATAATAATAACAATAATAATAATAATAATAATAATAATAATAAAATTGTTAGGAGTAAAGTGCGTAGGCAAGAACGAAAAAAAATATAGAAAAAGTGAGGCGAAAAGAATGATAAAAAGAGAGGAATGTCGTAGTTTATTTTAGAATTCTTTATGGATTTTGTTCTTCACGATCCAAAAACTCAAAAAGATTTTTTTTACATTTTACAAAGTACCGTAAATTCAAAAAAAAAAAAGGTTTGTTTGCCTCTTCTACTATTTTGTCAAAAACAAAAATACCAAAAAGATTTTTTCTTCATAATTGGTGGTGTCAGTCTTAGTTAAAGTGTCTAGCTGAAAATCCAAAAGTTTTATTCGTTTGTTTTTGGTTGTATCTCTTAAGTTAGGGTCAATTTATTAGTCAATCCCTAATTATCCAATCTGGACGAACTACGCATACCTGATTCCTTTCCCTTGGTTGGGGATACGTAGGCAACTCTCGTGGGTCTGGTAATTCTTTGTGTTGGCTTTTGTCTTAGTATTAGCCTAGGTCTCTCGCCCCGTAATCTAGAGTTGTTTGCCAAGTAGACTGATTTCGCTCAGTACTTCTGTTCGGCAAATTGGAGTCATGAATGTGGTCTGTCCCATCGACATATGTTGGTGTCAAAAATCCCAAGGGTTGGGAATCTTCTACTCTTGTTGAATTTTTGAGATAACATCTTGTGTGTTATTACAGGATGGATCTGTCCACCAAGTCTAGAGTTCTGATGGTTGTTAAGGTGCCCAAAAAGTTAATCAAATGGTGGAAAATGTTTAACTAGGTTGATCAGCAGAAACTAGTTAGAATATTAGGTGATCTTACGGAACTTTTGCATGTTACCCCTCGTCCAGATTTAATAGAGGCTTTGTTGACCTTTTGGGATCCGAGTGGTTTGGTATTCAGGTTTGGGGAATGTGAAATGACTCCTACTTTGACAGAAATATCCGGTTTGTTGCATTTGCCCTATATCGAGAAGGATATGATCCGAGCACGAAATCATACTGGCGTGAGATTTTTGCAGTCTTGTGGTTTAAAAAGTAAGGGTATCCATTTAGGTTGTTTAAGTGACTCGTGGGTTTCCCTAGATTTTTTGTTCGCTAGATTCGGCACCTCGGAAGGTTTTGATTGCTTTTGGGATGAATTTCATGTGACTAAGGAGAAGTTGGAGAGAAAGCGTCTTGAAGTCTTCACCCTCGCTTTTTTAGGTACTTTAGTGTTTCCACTAGAAGAAAGACGTATTAATAGCCGTTTGCAATCTGTGGTGATGGCTCTATTTCATAAGGATCAAAACGACAAGCGCATTAATGAAAAGGGCAGGTTCACTCTCATACCCATGATCTTAACAGAAATATATAAGGCTTTAACCGAAATGAAGGGGGAAGGAGATTTTTTGAGGGCAGTAAACTGATATTACAGTTATGAATGATAGAGCATTTACATGTGCCCTCTTTAGTTAGACCAGACGTGTTAGATCTGTTGTATTCCCAATCGAGTGAAAGCCATGGACTCCAGGTTGCATTTG
>NW_025871267.1:0-1149 GCF_002878395.1 Capsicum annuum
TGTTTCTCCCACATTAGTCGGAGAAAGGAACATCCTTGTGCTTAAGTATAGGAGCATTCCTCCATGTTGTAAGTTGGATAATAATAAGACACGCCTAGCACCGTCATTGTCATGGCTCGGCTTCGGAAAATGATCGAGAGACTGTCTTTCTGACAAAATTCACTTGAAACTTATGTGTTAATTAGGACTCGATCCTTCAATTCACTATTTGAGTAACAAAAATGGGAAAATTCACTTGAAACTTATGTGTTAATTAGGACACGATCCTTCAGTTCACTATTTGAGTAACAAAAATGGGACTTGCGGGCGCACTTGGCCATCTGCGGCCGGAGATACCCACGTGACATGCGGCTGCATCTCATCATGTATGGACGGACATAGCTCCGTATATGAATCCGAAATTTCGAAACAGTGCAACTGATTCGATATACTTCACTTGAGTTGACGGTCTATTGAAAACAGCCTCTCTACCTCCTCAAAATAGGGGTAATTACGGCTACATACACACTACCCTTCGCATGAGATTAGTGGGAGTATGTTATTGTTGTGTATATACATGGTCAAAGTTGGAAGCAGTATGTTATTGTTGTGTCTATACACGGTCAAAGTTGGAAGCAATGTTTTGATTGGACGCGCTGCAAAAGGCGTATGGTTCTGAGTGTACACTAATTGTTACAATGACCGCCACCTCAGTCTATCAAGTAAAATCATTACATATGTTCAATCTAACAACGATCGCTACCTCAGTCTATCAAGTAAAATCATTGCACGTGTTCAATCTAACAGTCGAAATTCAAACATTATCAGATGAACAGTCTGTTGAATTATGTAATAAATTTGGATACATATGACCATGTTGAGAATAACAAGACCACGTTCCCTTAAATCTCTCATAGTTAAAAGTTTCTATTTGAAAAATTCATAAGAATGTGGGTGTTAGGTAGGGCCCGCGCAAACGCAGGCCCCTGCTGCCACAAATTATGACGTAGGCTCGACCACTCGGATCGACCTTAGGCAAGCACCCCTCCAAAGTGCAATGGAGGTCGCCAACCTAGGCCATGGGCCTTCATGATCGCCCATTGACCCCGTCCAGGTAAGTATGTTTCTTGGTGGTCCTTGGCCCATTTATATAGTATCTCCTTACTACTA
>NW_025871268.1:0-229 GCF_002878395.1 Capsicum annuum
ATTTAATATTCTTATTCATAGTTTCTTTTTGGATTATCATATGGGTTTTTCTTAATTTCTTGAGCTTACTATTTTAATGATTGACCCCCATTAGAATAAATTTATATTTCTATGTGAATCCGGAAGGAGAATCATAGGATAGAACGAAGAAATTAGGGAGCAAGGTTCTTATTCTTTTATAAAATAATGGATTTGAATTAGCATCTAGGATAGGGATATACCTAGAAGC
>NW_025871268.1:329-1381 GCF_002878395.1 Capsicum annuum
ATTTAATATTCTTATTCATAGTTTCTTTTTGGATTATCATATGGGTTGTTCTTAATTTCTTGAGCTTACTATTTTAATGATTGACCCCCATTAGAATAAATTTATATTTCTATGTGAATCCGGAAGGAGAATCATAGGATAGAACGAAGAAATTAGGGAGCAAGGTTCTTATTCTTTTATAAAATAAGGGATTTGAATTAGCATCTAGGATAGGGATATACCTAGAAGCCTTGCTTGGTTCACTTGCAGGAAGACAACTTCATGAATCTAGAAGATTTGTTGTAACTCTGCGGGAGTTGTAGTTACAACATTCAATAGATAGAAGATTTGAGGTTGGGAGACCAAGATCGTGGCATAACCCTTGCGAACCATCAACCCGATAACCAATTAGACTGTGAAAAGAATAGAGAATTGTATGATTGTTCAAAATATCTCAACCCTGAAATGGTCCTCATTATTGATTACAGCTGTTGCTTACTTTGCTTTAGTCATCATTAATTATTTATTGTTTAGTAATTTACATTTTATTTACAGAATCATCTTGATCTTGATACAATCAAACTCTTAGTACTCAATTGTCTTGAACTAAAGATTGAATAAATTTCTAGTTTATTGATCCTGGAGGGAACAATATCGGACTGTCTGAGTCATTATATTACTTGTACGATCACGTACACTTGCGTGTGCAAATCATATGCACCCTAACCCAAAATTCTGTAAATTTCTTAATATATATTATATATAGGCACAATTAATTTTTTACGTCAATGTGAGGAGTTCAAGAGATAAATATTTTTGTCAAAAATAATAGTGTTTAATGGACGATTTGGTGATAACTTAAAGTGTCTATCTATGTTTTCCTAAAGTTTTCTATTGAATGTCTTATATAGAAAAAAATGTATATTTAAGTTATATTAATATCTATATCTATATCTATAATCTATATCTATAATCTATAATCTATATCTATAATCTATATCTATACCTATAATCTATCTATAATATATTAAAAGTGTGAAGCCTCTTAGAAAAGTGATTTGAACTTTTTGTCC
>NW_025871269.1:0-1208 GCF_002878395.1 Capsicum annuum
AAATCATTGATTCTGTATCTGATTCGACTTATTGTACTTGTGCTTTTACATTTATGAATATTAAGAACAAACCCTTCGTGAACATTCTTATTTATTACCAAGCGACCATATATCAGATTTATAGCCATAGGGTATGCCGGCAAGGAGCTCAGGGCACATGTCGTTTGGTGTGCCAGATACCTATTACATGAAATTTGTTCCAAAATTAAGGATTAGCTGTACAACTCGACGTCTTTTTCCCAAATGTATTAAGCTAGGTGCTATGGCGACAGGAGCTTTGTAATATGATGAATACCACAATATTTTTTTTGATAAAAAGGAAGATGACCACCTCAACATTTTGGTACCTATGACCGGAAAAAAAAAGCAAATTTTAGGTTTTCTCGGTCTTGGAGGGAGAAGGGATTTCTCTCTTGTTAAATAGATATGCTGAATCGATTGTTAGGTGACAATAGATGGTCGAAACTTGCGAGGAAGCAAGGCCTTCTTAATCTAGCAATTTTCCTAATCCAAAATCACTTGTGACAATAAAATGAATTTGAAGGATAGTAAAGAAGCAAAGACGACTCAATCAAGCAATTGTTCGGGCATTCTTACCTAACCTGATGTCGTTGTCCTTTGTGATGAATATGTTACATAACTGAATTCAAAATAGTTCACGTTAAAAATGTTTCACGCTAAGAAGGCTTTTCTATTTCGCCGATTACAGCAAGTTTTTACCTTGAGGTCTCTATGATGAACGCGGTTGGAATGCAGATGCTCCAAAGCTAACAATAGATGAGTCAGCCATTTGCAGGGTTTCTATAATAGCAGGAAAAAAACAACATAAAAACACGCAATTTTTTAAGCTACCGGGAAGGCACAGAGAAGCTTCATAAGTATTGAAATCGCATTTAACTACCTCTTCCTGGAAAAGTGCTCCTCTAGACTTCCTCATGACCTCCGCCCTGAACTCGGGGAAACAAAATGGTCTCCGTCCTCAGATATCACCACAAAAGAAGTTCTATGATCATCCTATTCATTTGTTTATTTTCAACCTCATTACCCCTTCTATCGTTCTTGGTACGAGGGAGTATTTATGAAATCTGAGGTCTTTCATTCTCCAGATACCTGGATGTGCTTACAACACAGGCTGAAAACAGCCACGATCTTGGCAAAAGGTTGCGCTCTACAAACACAGGTTAGCCATATTTTACGATAAAATATAG
>NW_025871270.1:0-5207 GCF_002878395.1 Capsicum annuum
ATAAAGTAAAAAAAAAAAGGCACATACAACTATTGCTAGCTCATTTTTATATCATGAACATGAAAATAATTAGAATATCAATACCACAACGTCCTAGGGCCTTCAAGTCCATCTACAGCATACAATCCCAGCAAACAAAATTATATCTACGAACTACGAAGAAGAAAAAAGATGAAGAAGAAAACAATAATAAAAATTAAAATAAAAAGGTGTGTTTACCTTTTTGGGGGCAGCAAAACGAGACTACGAGGTTCGTTGGAATCAACCACCACCGAAAAACGTCGCCGGCAACTCAAAAATTTTGATTAGTGGAGCAACTTATGAAACAAAAATTTTTACTAAATAAAAATAACTATTTTTGCTCAAAAAGATTTTTTCTCTTTTCTAGCCTTTTTTTCTTCCTTCTCCCCTCCTCTCTCTACCAAAGTAGTGGTAGTATTTATAGGAGAGAATGAGGTATTTTTTTTCTTTGTTCACCAATGTGGGAGAAAAGTATTTATAGGAAAGGATAGAGATTTATTTCTTGTCATCTACCAATGTGGGAGAAAAAGCATTTAGGAGGGTTTTTGGAATGTAAAAATTAAAGATAAGGTGAGGTAGAAGATAATGTTGGGGGAAATAGTATAATGTAGTACAATCTTTGAATTTTAAAATTGGAAAAGGACAAAGTTGGGGGAAATAGTGAAATTTGAATTTATTTTTTGGTGAAAATTGGGTAAAAGTTATGAGAGTTCTTGAGAATTTTGGGGTTATTTAAAATATAACCCCAATTGGAATTTAAAATTCAGTCATATTTATTTATTTTGACCAAATTAAAAATTAATTGACGAATTGCATTGCAATTATGACCAATTTTCAATTATGGTCAAATCTAATAGATTGGCTAAATTAAATTAATACTTTTTTTATCCCGAGCTTCTTGATTTAATAAAATGAATGCATATTTATCCAAATAAATTATTTTTGAGAATAAATTATATTTAAAGTAAGATTTTAATCATTTGAATTTATTTTCAAGATAAACCTTAATTAAATCCGACATTTTGTAAAATAAATATTTAAGTAACAAATTACACAATCTCGTATAACTGAACATGATAGTATATAATCTCTACTTAAAATGACAAAATCATGTACGAAAAATATTTTAATTTTTTTTTATTTGGATGAAATAATTATTTTGGTTTATTAAAAACTGAAGAAACTCAGGATTAAATTTAGTTGTGGAAGGCAAAAATTAGGTGTCAATAGTATTTAAGGTACTATCTGGCTTTATTAGTATAAAAAATAAGAAGAGAAATGAAATGAGAGAGTCTTATTGGTGAAAATCCTCACGGGCATCGTAAGACAATTATAAGTTAAGAGAAATAAAAATGAGAGTCTTATTGATGAAAACTCTCATCGACATTATAGGGCGATGGTGAGTTGAGAGAAATGGAAATGAGAGAGCCTCGTTGGTGAAAACCCTAACAAGATTCGTAAGGCGATGGTGAGCTAGGGAAAATGAAAATGAGAGTTTTGCTGGTGAAAACCCCCACGAGTACTATAAGATGATGATGAGCTAAATGAAATCAAAAAAGAAAAGCTTGTTAGAGAAAATCCATTGGGATGTCACTAGCCGAATGAGGTCTATAAATGCAATGGGCTTAAGGAAGCAACTTAGTTTCAAAGTCATTAATTCAAAAACAATTGGTGAAAAGTTTGGAAGGAAAGATAAGGCAGCTTAATTCAAAATGCATGTCATAATTATTAGAGTTGGCTATCATATTCAGATAGATTTTTCTATTCTCCGTTTTCAAAAAAGGTTCTTCTCTATATTTCTATTTTTGTTCTCTTGAGTTTGGTTCTCCAAATAGAAAATTATTGTCATTTTTTCGTTTTTTTTAGTTAAGTCCATGTCAAAATAAGTGAGAGGATTTCAAAACTTGCTATCAATTTCTTCAATTGAGCAAAGTAAGACAAAATCCAACAGGTAAAGATAGAATGACCCAATAAGAAGTAAGATATTCAAAGAATTTTTATCAACTGGTAGGTTATGAACTCATGATAATACAAAGTTTCAATAGAGATTAGTTTGGAGATATTATGGAATAGATTTACTGTATTTGGTTCAGAGTCACTCTTAATAATCTTAATTTGGATCAATTGTGCAGTAAGTCAATGACATATACCAATAGCTTGAAGCAAGATTAAATGTGACAAGGGCAAGATCAATAGCCTCAAAAGCTAAAGCCGCAAAACAACCACGATGTTTTAAAATTCACAAGTTTTCATTTTATGAAACACCAACACATGTTATCTTCAAATCAAAGACTTCAAAGCCTAAATATCAAAGTTGTAATTCCTCACTTCTACAACTGCAAGAGTCAATAATGCTATAAAGATTTGGTAATCATATTATGGTAAAACTCATCCTCTTGTATTCTTAAAAGACACACTTTCTAATACGTCTTTCATATTTCATGGCTAGGAGATACACTTCCTAATTTGAACCTTTAATTATAAAAGATGCACTTTTCAATCAGAATCTCTCACTTTTACTCTTAAGAGACGCATTTTCTAGTCTTGATCATGCAATTTTACCCTCAAGAGATGCATTTGTTCGCCAGAGTCTTAATTCTCCTTTGCATTATGCATTTTATGATTTGGTTTGACACTCATAAGATTATTGATGATAATCTGGGGAAAAATATTTATTCGTGTTATTTGAGACTCTACTTTCAATTCAAGACCCTCTGAAGAATGGAATTTATTTTTTTGTTCAAGGCCCTCCAAGAAAATGAGCTTTTTAAAAAAAAAAATAGGAACTTTTTTTATCATAATCTTTGTTTGGAATAATTTTCATTCTAGTTGTGATTTTGATTTTAGAAGCCCGCCTAGAGAATAAGATGAAGAAATTGCAAGTCAGGAGCCCGCCTGAAGAATAGGGTGAAAAAATTAAAAGTCAGGAATCCGCCTGGAGAATAGGGTGAGAAAATAGCAAGTCAGGAGCCCGCCTAGAGAATAAGGTGAAAAAATTTCAAGTTAGGTGCTCGCCTGAAGAATAGGGTGAAAAAATAGCAAGTCACGAGGCCCTCTGGAGAACAGGATGAAGAAATTGCAAGTTTAGGAGCCCGCCTGGAGAATAGGGTAAAGATTTTCAAGTTGAAGTTCAAGTTTAGAAGCTCCACTTATAAAACAGGATCAACTTTCAAGTTCATCTCCGATACCAAAAATTTGCATAAAAAAAGAATTTACTTTCAAATTCAACCCGAAGAAAAGAAGATACTTTATCACTCGAGAAAGTATTGAAGACTCAAGTCAAGAATCAAGAAAGTTGCATAGATAGGTTTTTTGTAATTTTATTTATTTATTTAACTTACAATTTTCATTTTTGATGTAATGACAGAGCCGCGCACCAAAACCTCGACAGGATTTCACTCGACTCTCCAACTCGGTTTAGTTTCTTTCAACCCTTGAATTACACATGAGCTAATTTCCTCATAATTCGAAATAGGTAGGATGTCCAAGACACGATGACACTCTATCTTCTTTTTTCTTCTTTTTGAATATTGGTCAGGTCAAAATTTTATCTCGTGTCTACTTCTTTGTCTAGAAACACTGTGTTTACAGTTAAAAAGGGGCATGATGTAGACACGTAATTTTGACCCTTTCAAATCCCGTTTTTCAAATTTTACCCCTTTCACCGCACCCTTACCACGCAACCTTATCCTGTCCAATAACTACTCCACAAAACAAAAAATAACCAACAAAGCAACAACATTGACACCTCACGACCCCCAACCTCCAACGCTACGTACCCTCCTCTCCTTAATCACATTTCTTTTCATAATAACAGACTAACAGAAAGAGAAGGAGAAGACATGGCCTATATCCTCACATACATAGCAATAACAGAAAAAAGAGAGAAATGGGGATCATATTTTTGATACCCACACACACACTCATACAAAGGGAGTATATACATGCAAAAAGGGGGAGGATCTCCATTCCCATCAGGATAAAATCAGAGAGAAAAATAGTCAAAGACCCACATGGTAGAATACAAAGAGTGAATGGAGAGAGGAAAGAGAGAAAATGGGAGGGAGGAGAAAGCAATAGGGAGAGAAAAATAGGATAAAGGGAGAAAACGGGAGCGAGAACAGAAAAGGGGTTGAGATTTTCCAGCACATCTCCACTGGAAAATCAATCCCGTCCAGTCGCTCATTTAAGTTGATTTTGGCGAAATCCTGCCGAAAAGCCAACCATAAGCTCCTATTTCTTACTCCGGCTAGTCGAATCGCCATCGGAAGACACCATTGACGGCGACCAAATGCACCGCCACTGAGATCACCGAAAAAACTTGACCAAGCCACCGAAAAACAACCAAAATCGACCCGACCAGCCCCATAACGCCACTGCTCCAGCGAAAATCACCACCAGAAAATCCATGTCGAGCAGCTGGGTTCGACGTTGAGGTTCAATTTGGGTCGAGGCTCATTGGATTCGATACTCTGGTCTTCGGTGAATAATCAATGGATTTGATTCGGAAGATCCATTTCTTCCACTCTCTATTCATTTCTATTTTTGTTCAATTTAGATAATTTTGCGACACATGATTATTTTACCCATGGTTGTTTGATTTAATTCGAGTGAATTCAGACTCCACTGTTGACATTGATAATTTAGGAAGGGATTGAAAATTGATAAAATTGAATACAATTGGCTTGTTTTTGATTCATTGGTTGTTTGATTTGAAACAGAACGTTAATTTTGTTGAACTCGGTAATATCATGATTAGGCCGTCATATGAGGTAGGCAAAGTTAAGGATTATTGTTGGATGTTTGAATGTCTTTTTTTGTTTTATCACACTTGAATCAAAATTTTATTTATTTGTTCGGAAAATGCCCCGAGACTATTTGACTTTATTCATCCGGAAAATGCAACGTGAGATTTTGTAATTGAAGACAGTTCATGATCAAGGCTTGGGACGTCGGGTGGAGCTTAGCTTAGAACTAGTTTAGGAAATAATAGGTTTATATTTTCGTAACTTTCCATTTTCGGGATTGTTCATTTGTTTTCTTGTTTATGTACTTTTGTTTGTTTATTCATTTCATAGTGTCAAGTTAGCCGATGCAATTCAAAGAAGTGATCGTGTTCGAACCACGGGATCCAGGGGTGTCTGATACCTTCCATTCGATCAACAGAATTTTTTAACAGAAATCTC
>NW_025871271.1:0-1649 GCF_002878395.1 Capsicum annuum
AAAGATTCTCACTCGGGATGACCTTACAGTCCTTACACAACGCCCTATCCCCTTTCCTAAGCAACAAAAAGTCAATCTGGGTCCTGGCTATCGCACTTCGAAAGGTGATCAGGTGATCTTCCTTCTTCGGGAAGCCCGAGTTCACCACCACCAACCCAAAGGACCTCGCAAACTCCAATAGAGTAGCCCCTCTTCATTTCTTTCCCCAAAACCAAAAACACCATGCACATCACCAAAGCCTCCCGGTAACGACCCGATGTGCCCGTTGAAATCTCCTGCTACAACAATCTTCTCCGAGCTAGGCACGCCTCTCACCACCTCCTCCAAAGCCTCCCAAAACCGCATCTTCTCCTCCCCCTCCGATCCCACTTGCGGTGCATAGGCACTACACACGTTCAGGGTAAACCCCCAAATGACCAACTTAATAGTCATCAACCTATCGTTGATCTTCTTCACCTCTACTACCTGACCTCTAAGCTCTTCATCTACTAAGATGCCAACTCCATTCCTACGCCTCTCGCTCCCAGAGTACCACAGCTTGTAACCATCCACCTCCCTAGCCTTAGACCCTACCCACTTGGTCTCTTGAACACACGCAATATTGATCCTCCTCTTCCTAAGAATCTTCACAAGCTCTATGGACTTACCCTGAAGGGTTCCTATATTCCAAGACCCAACCCTCAGCCTACCATCACTATCCACACGCTCTCCACTTACCCCCCGCGGCCAAACCTTGGCCTCCCTCCCACTCCCGCCCTTTCCTCATCCCCCGCCCCCACCACGGCCCCACGCCCCAACCCTCTCGGACATGACCCTATCCAACCATTACTGCCCACAGCCACAACCACACGAAAGTATAAGAAAATATAAAGATATAAACGATGGTAGTAGCAAAGCAGCAGCAAGAAATACAAGGCTCACACAAATTCAAAGGAATAATCCAGGAACAAAACTAAACTCAACTAGAGAGCAAACACCACTGGACTTAACACCCACAGCCCCAAAAACAGATTCCCAAGCCGATAACCCAGTCCAAAGCAGTGTAAGAAACGACCACAGCAACAGCAACAACAGACAACAGACAATATCAACAAATCCAACGCAAGTCAAGGTACAGGGGCTACTACTAGCATAATACGAAGAATGAAATAACAAAGGTTAGAAGTCACTGGGTTACGCTTGTAAACCAAGCCGGAAACCAAAGCCCAGCGTTGACCGGGTTTCGGGGGATTCCGGTGCTGAGATGGAGTTGCGGCTGCTGGAGACTGAGGGAACTGGTCGTCGTTTGGGTGCTGCGGCTGGAGACCGGGGCGGGTGTTGTATCCCGCCGGCGCCGGGGGGGGGGGGGGGGGGGGGGGGGGGGGGGGGGGGGGGGGGGGGGGGAGGGGGGGGGGGGGCGGGGGAGGGGGTCAGCGCCGGGGGCCGGAGGTCGGGTCGGGTCGGCGCCGAAGGTCGGCGACGGCGACGGGGACCGGGGACCGGGACGAGAGAGAGGGAAGGGAGAGAGAGAGAGAGCCGTTAGTGGAGAGAGAGAGAGGGAAGGGAGAGAGAGAGAGAACCCTATCCTGTGCAAAAGAGTTTGAAGCCCAAATATTTCTCATCAGAGCACAAAAAGTAAAGAGATAAATAATGTATCTTCAAAAATTTCA
>NW_025871272.1:0-5665 GCF_002878395.1 Capsicum annuum
CAAATGTGATATTTCTTCCCTTTGTGTATTTATTGATTCTTGACATACTCCAACAATTATGATATATTGTAGCCTTTCTCTCCTTGTTTTTAATTCCCTTTGTGTATTTATTGATTCTTGACATACTCCAACAATTATGATATATTGTAGCCTTTCTCTCCTTGTTTTTAATTCCCTTTGTTTTTTAGATATTATTTGTTTTAGTTCTTTATATCTTTGTTGTTTTTGTATATTTTCCATTTGTTAGTATTTTAACTACTAGGCTTTGATACCAAATTGGGGGGTTAGAAGAGGGTTAGATACCTAACGTATAATTTCATATTGATTAAATACTTTATCATAACATTCCTTTGTTCAGCATAGGTATAAGGTTTTTATAAAAATGGATATGGGAGAAGTTAGTACCAAAAGTACTAAACTAGAAGAGGTAGACTTACCTCAAAATACGGATCTCTTAAATAAATGAACTATTCCAAAAATCGACATAAAAACTATTTATGAATATGGCTTTTTCGATAAATTCAAATATAGAAAAAAAAAAACCACCGAACAATCTATTGCTTTAAATGCTAATGAACAAACTATTAAACTGCTTAATAAAAATGATATTGATATATTTAAAAATTATTATAATTTTATGCATATTGTCTTAGTGCAAATTGCTTTTAAACCCTTAACTTTAAAGGGACTTCCAAAGACCTTTCTAGCTGTACCGCGCAATGCTAGAAATTTAAATTTTAGACAGTCTCTGATGGTATCTATTGAGTCCACTCTTGCATATGGCCCTGTATATTTTAATACTCGACCAAATTTACAATTGTCTTTGACTGATCAAAATATTCTTGATGCTTTAACTCTAAATGTAAAAACCCATGGTTATAATTATGCGCCCGGATCTGAACTTATATGTTTATCCTATCGTATTTATTACCACTTATTATCTACAATGAATCCTCGATGTAAATTGATTGATGATGCTTCTGATTATACTATTCTAATTGAGACAAATTTTGCAAAATCCAGAGTCACTACGAGAAAACCTATTAAATGGGATGAGCTTAATTTCTCAAAAACATGGATTTTAAATTCTGTCATTTCTCCAAATCAACTTGCGGAGGAAGTGACAAATAAAGAGTTAACCCATGTAACTCAAAATACTGACGGGAGAATTTGTCTATAATTTGACAATAATTCTACTGTTTATAATCGAAATTCCCTTTCTATACCTAGAATGTTGCCTGCTATGCATCATATCTCCTCAGCCGAACCAGTTTATGGTCCAGCTAGGAGTCGTGTTGCGTCCTTCCATACTCTAAACACTGCAGATTCACATGCTCTATCAAAAAATATAGAAAAAATTAAAATCAATCCTTAAACAAATATAGTGCAAGATTTTGATAATGAAAACCCTACTCCCTCCGAAATGGAGTTTGATATTAATTCTATTTAATCATGATGCCACAACTTATTGATTTTAGTCCTAGTTCACAGGTAAGAAACTATATTAGAAAATAATTTTTTGGTGAAAAATGAAAAACCTTTAGGACATGGTTTTTTGAAACATATAGTCCTAATGAATTGAAAAATATTTGTGAAGAATTCTATGATATGTGTGCATTACATAATAAAATTATTTATTTTGTGCCATGGTTTATGTCTGCATATTTGCCTTCCTATGTGAAAATCATTGAAAGATCTTATCAAAATACTGATGGTACAATTACTCAGGCAATTTACCCTCCTCAATCTTCCTTTGTATTATCTAATAATACTGAAATGACTTTCTCTGCTTTTTAGAAATTCACTGATAATGATATTGGAAAAATCATTATTTC
The DNA here is from genome assembly GCF_002878395.1 of Capsicum annuum. Lineage (NCBI taxonomy): Eukaryota > Viridiplantae > Streptophyta > Magnoliopsida > Solanales > Solanaceae > Capsicum > Capsicum annuum. The sequence continues at coordinate 1,836 of NW_025871272.1, forward strand.
TGAAATAAATAATCTTATTGCTCAGAATAACTATTTGAGTTTGTATGTTAAAGTTCTAGGAGAATATATTTCTTCCCTTGATAAAAAAAACTTGATGAATTAACTGAAATGGTTAAAAAGCTTAAAGATAATATGAAGTCATCTGATGTTGCTTCTACTTCAAAAAGCAAGGTAGATGATTTAATATTGTCTAGACCCTGTATTCAGAGACCTCTTGATATTGAAGGATTTGAAAAACCATCTCATATAGAAGAATTGGAAAAATTGTTAGAAAAAAAATTCTCACATTTGAATATTAAACCCTTTGATTTGTCTGATGATTTTGTCAACAATCTAGAGTCTAATTTTGCTGATACTCTCGAATCTACTCCAAATATAGGAAATGTAATTTCTTCTGAGCTCAATAAGCTTAGAGGAATGATTAAAAAACAACCGGGGGAAAAATATGTTGATATTCCCCGTATGAATGCAACTTATTATCCATGACCAAATCCTCAAGATGTTCTGATAGAGGAAAGGGACTAGAATCATACTAATACATCTTATAATGGTGATGTAATATATGAATGGAACATAGATGGATTGTGTAATACCCCATATTTTGAACTAGAATGGACATCCATCATTTATATGCGTAGATATTCCAAAAGCCTCGAATCCTATGTAAATTTAGTGTGTTAATCAATTATGTAGTGTGGGAATCTATTTGAGCATGAATTAAGATCATAGAGGTCCCCTAACTCAAGGATGAGTTGAAAGCTTTCCTATCATTCAAGTTCTAGTGAGCATCAAAACTTGGGTCAACTTCAATCGATCATAACTCCTTGTATTTATCGAATTATAGAACCTATTATATATCAAATGAAATATCTTTAAATTATATTTCCAATGATACCAATTTTGTCAAAAACCGATATTGGACCAAGGAGTTATGCCCATTTTACTCTAGTATGTCAGGCTGGAAAACTGAGTCACGACATTCGTGATAAGCTGTCACGAGCGTGACGACCTATCACCAATGTCATCATCCCTGGGCAGATTTCTACCCCCCAGTGATGATATTTTTTGATAATCCATCACGCCCATGATGGCCTACCACCAATGTCGTCAACCTTAACCAGAAAATCAAAATTTCACCCTTTTGTGACGATATTTCGTGACGACTTATCACCAGCTTGACGGCTTGTCACGAATGTCGTCAGCTATTTTTTCAGCAATTTAAGGACATTTTTGCAAGGGTATTTTGGTCTTTTTCCATCTTTTGGAGGTCTCTATAAATATGAGGAACCCCATCCAAACCCTAATTTCATCATTTACTCTTCCAATTCCCTTAAGAGAAAATATCTAGGGTTTTATTCAAGAACCCTAATCTTCTAAAAATCATCCATAAATTCTTTAAGATTTCATCAATAATCAAGTTCCTCATAGTGTGGGCTTCGAGAATCATTTATTACAAGTGCGGATAGAGTCTCAAGCATTAGAATTCATCCAATTTCAAAGATTAAGGTATGTAGATGTTGATTCTTGGGTCCCTTTCATTCAAGAAGCTCAAAAACCCTTTTTAAAATATGAAGATTTTATGTTTGTGAGATTCCATGATTTGTATGAGTTGAAATTGATGTTACATGTGTTGTTGAGTTTTGATTCATGTTTGTTTACAAGATTCATGAGCTCTGGCCCTAGTAGGTGGAATCCATGTGATATTTTTGATGAATCTTCCTTATGTTGCTTTCTATGTGATGTGTTCATAACTTTTGGGTGTAGAAATGGTTGAATAAGCGAAGCATGTCCCCCATGGGTTTGATAAAGGGATTAGGTGAAGCATAAAGGCCATTATAGTATGTTGAATAGGAAACCCCAAATTGTGAGTTAGTTTATGCATGCCTAGTGTTTGATAAAATGTCCAAGTAAATGAATTCCATGGTAGGAGGAAATCCCTAAATAAGTGTGAACCCGTGCATGTCTAGTGTTTTGTTGAAGGACCTTAGTGAACAAGTGGAGATGTGAGAGTAGTAAATTCCCCAATTATGTGCTCTTGATATATGCTAAGTTTTTAATACATGCCAAGTGAATAGCAAGTAAGTTATGACATGATAGTATGAAGTTTCCCCAAGCCATGTGATATCCAAACACATGTCAAGACTGATATAGGTACGAAATAGTTGAGGTAAAACCTGGTTGAATGGAGTATGATCTAGTAGCATGTTTTCCCTACGTTATTATATAATTATGATTCCGAGATGCTTAAAGTGACCCCTTGGCGACTGTGATGATGAATAGACATTTGTGATCCTTAAATGGTTGAGGTGATGTCTTAATTATTGTAGGAATGAACATATGACATGATTTCTAATTACTTTAAGATGCTTTAATTATTGTGATGATGAATGAATGCTTGTGATGATGAACGAATGCTTGTGATAATGAACGAATGCTTGTGATGATGAATGGATAATTGTGGTGATGGCTAGTCAAGAATGATTATGCTTTACTTTTATGCTATCGAGTCCTAAGGGTATTTATACCCGACAATAGAGCTGTCGTTTAGAGCACGTGTCAGTTTCCCAATAATTTCAATCGAGCCATAATTCTTAGAACTCAGTGAACTATAGAACTCTGTATCCTCAGACAAGTGCAGAACTTAAGAAAGCCTAGTAATCTCAGTTATCTCTATAATCTCTGTATCGCTAGTAATCTAGCCTCAGTCCTGTAATTAGCTTAGATATAATAGTATTCAAGTGATTCAATTCTAATATCAGAAGTGATTCGAGTAATCTATTCAAGCTCTGTATCTTTAGTTAGATACCATGATTTAATACCATTTCTGTCAGCTACAGAACTAAGTGATTTCAGCGTAACTCAATCAGATCTTTTGAGAAACATGATTAGTATCAAAAATAGTTCAGTTGTGTTCAGTTGAGAATTTAGTTCAGAGTATTTCAGTTGGGAGTAGAAACTAGCACCGAGCAAGGGAAGGGATGGAGGCTCTTCCAGTGAGAGAGGCCAGAGTCATTAGTAGCAATCCCTTGCCTCCAGAACTGCATAGCCAGTGCATGATACAGGAGTCACCATCAGGAAAGGATGTCACCTCCAGAGAAAGAGTATTTGACTATTATATTGCCTTAGGTCGACTTCCTGGTAAGGGTCATCCATCAGAGAGGATTGACCAGAGAGAGGACTTTACCCATGGCATGATATTGACACCCTTCCAGCTGGGGTTACAGGTTGGACCCCACCTGTGGTAGGTTGGGGCATGTCATTTAAGTAGCTACTTCCCACAGTTACAGTTTTAGTTTTAGATTCAATCTCAATTTTAGTATCAATCTTCAAAAATAAGGACTATCAGATACAATCATCTATCTTTATGAGGAACTCAGATAGTTTCATTGATTTATGGACCATCCTGTCATATAGGCTTGGTCTCATATACAGTTATTTGATATCATATTCAAAGATATGCCATCAGACAGGCTTGATCACAATATCAGATTTCTATTGAGTATTCTTGTTGTCAGGTTTAGATATAATCATACTTCTTATCTTTGATAATTGCTTCCGGAATAATCTATTAGAAAAGTTAATCTCCAATCCTGTTAGTCAAAAGTAGTAAGCTCAGAATTCATTCCTTGATGTAAGTATATCCAGTCTCTCAATTATAAGTATCAGATGAGTCAGTGATTCAGTATCTCAGTGTCAGTAGTGAGTTCAGTCTGCAGTAAAGTGGTATTCGAGTTTCAGTATCTAGAGTTGCGATGATTGTGTTCATGGTCTGTACATTCATGTATGTGTTCTCATGCGGAATCTTCATGATTATTCAATTTATACATTGT
>NW_025871274.1:0-1070 GCF_002878395.1 Capsicum annuum
GGATTGCACATTGTTGTTTGGTCATTTTGAAAGTATACTAGTATGCTGAAACTCTCAACTTTGGCCAACTTTTCTTTATTAATATGTTTGTTTTTAATCTTGTCTCATCCTATGTTATTTTAGTTATTCAACTGATTTCTAAGTCTTATCTCCTTATCCTTTTCTTTTACATGTACACTTGAGAGTTGGAATTCCGCAATGGAACTCAATTCAACCCATAGTGTTGGGGGTCAACAGCTATAGGATTGCCACCGTTCGGGTTTACATCGCTAGGAGTCACTCGCTTCGATAGAAATTTATAGTATCTAGTCCTTTACCTTTCTCATGACTTTATTATTTGCATTTGTTTCACTAATTTTGTGTTACTTTGATTTTGTATTTTTATGTGGTCTTGATTGAAATTGATAACTTATTTTGTTTAAACTTTAAATCATCTAAAATTGATATTATTCGACCAATTTCTTGTTCAATTGACGTCCATAAATTCAATAATAATATATAGTTTAACTACTCCTTGTTACAATTTTAACCTACGAATCAAACTGTTTTTAGTAAATGAACAACTTTGTCTTTTATATGCAACCTCAAATGGAAATACAATTTTGTAATTGGAATAAAATATTTAGTTATAGTCCTCCTTTTGCAAAATACTTAATTAATGGTTTTATCACTTTCATTAAAATTTTTTTAAATAAATAGTTAATAAATAGGTTTCAACTAATTAACCCGCTTATGTTTGCAAGCAATCCATCTATTAAATTCGATTTTTCATTTAACTCAACATAATCTCAATGCTTATAATATTCCACATATTTCTAATGTTATTTTAGGTTTTCATATTTTAAAAACTACAAAACACAAGGTATATAGACATTCGTACACTACCATATATAAGGTATATTTTTCACTATTACTATTCATATTATTACTATTGTACTATTATTATAAATTACCATTTGCATGTTATATCAATTCTACTATAACATTTTACTTTAGTCACGTTCAACCCATTGGAATCTCAAAAATTAAAAAAAAAAATTGCATCTTTCATATATATATATATATATATA
>NW_025871274.1:1170-1454 GCF_002878395.1 Capsicum annuum
TTTATGTTTATCTTACAATGAATGACTCTTGCATAATTTAAAGTATACTTTTCTACTTTATAATGACTTATTTATGTATTTGACTTAATATACCTTTAAACATATTTTCATATAAAATTATAATGCTTTTATATTTTGTACTATATGTACAATAAAAGTACTACTCTTCTCCATATTTCTGGAAACATTCATATATGTATTTTAAAATTATCATATTACATCCTTGTATATTGTAGCATTACATCTTATATATCTTGAACATCGTTTTTAAAACATAATAAAGA
>NW_025871275.1:0-2780 GCF_002878395.1 Capsicum annuum
TATTTTATATAATTCATACTTGTATTTTAAAGAACTGTTTTGCATTTGTATTTTCTAATTGACTGCATATTATATTGAATTATATTTGTATTATGATTTTATTGTGTTTGTATATTTAGATTATATTTGGATTATACTTGTATTTGTATTCTATTTTCGTTGATACCTTTTTATTTTTAAAGAAATATTTTATATTTGTATTTGTAAGTTAATTGCATGTTTTATTTAGCCGTGACTAGGTACAATTTATCATTTGTATTTGTATACAAACAAGTAAATGTATTAATTGTATTTTCTTGATTTTAAAATATATAAATATGTAATGTATCATTTGATACAAATATACAGTTTTGTATTTGTATATCAAATTTATCATTCATATTTGTAAATAAACAAATATCATTCGACACAAATAAAATTACAAATAAATGAAATAAATGATTTTACAAATACAAATACAATATGTATTTGTATAAAAATTTGAATTGTATTTATTTGTATCAATAAATACAACTCGTATCAATAACTACAAACAAGTATTCGTAGAAAGAAAATCAATCATTTCTTTTCAATAATTAAAAAATACAAATAATAGTTCACACTTATATTTGTATGTTATAGTTCACATTTGTATTTTATAGTTCGCTGTTCTCACATGTATTTGTATTTGCTAGTTCACACAAATGGAAAAAAGGAGAAAAAATGAAAAGAAAAGAAAAGAAAAAGAAATAAAAATGAAAAAGAAAAAAGAGAAAAAAAAAAAGGAAAAGAAAACAAAAAAAAAAAGGAAAAGAAAAAATGAAGAAGAAAAACTGAAAAGGGAAAAAAGGAAAATAATAGAAAATAGAAAAAGAGAGAAAATAAATGAGAGATTATATGAATTGTAATTAGGAATAATTAATAGGTAAGAGGGGTGATGAATTATAATTAATTAAAATTTAGGTTAAATAGAGTAATTAGGAGTCTATACTTGCTAAAATATGTAGTTATCCCTTATTCTAATGGTGATTTTCATGTTCTTTTGAATTTTTCTAGAAGTAGGAAAGCAACTAGTTTGCGGCATGTTTTAGGCTTAGAACATGATAATTTCACTTTAAAGTTACTTAGGTTTAGTTTCGTATTTTTCTCCATTGAACATGTATGTATGTGCAACTATTGTAACCCCGCACCCCCACTCTAAAAAGAAAAAGAAAAAGGAAAAAAAGACTTGGCAACTAAAGTTAATGAGTATGTTCTTTATAAAATTGATCCTGATGTTGGGTTGAATGAATAAATGGATAGAGGTGTGGCTTCAATTAAATTGTAAGGAAAAAAAAAATGGATAGAGGTGTGGCTTCAATTAAATTATAAGGAAAAAAAAAAAAGCAACAAGCTTTTATTCTTAATTTGAACGATTTTCGATCTAATTAGATACTAAAAATTTATTAGTGCCTAATGCAGACCTTTGATTAATTAACATCTCTTTTTGTATGATATTGTTGGACTAAAATGATTTAAGATTTAAGAATACTCTTAAAAAGGTGTGTTGTTGTTCGCTTTGGGTTCCCCACAGTTTTCTCCGGGCTTCATGCCGTTAAAACTTAAAGAGTATCCAACACCTAAGTAGCTTCTTTTTCTTTTTTTCCCCGGCTACTAACATTGAACTAATTCGCTCGCAGGTCAATAATCTCTCATTTGAATTAAGTTTCATATGACTCTTTATCGTGATTCACACGGGCCAGAGATTCAACGTGTCTGCATACCAGGTACATCATTAGAGTATTATTTAAGGTCATTGAAATCCAAAGGTTTTGTATGCATCTTCAAAGCTACCGATAAATATAAAAAATCATAGATGGGCAAAGGCACTAAATCGGGTCCCATGCCACACCCCGTCATCTTCATACTTGTCTCTCCAACCTATTTATCTGATACAAGTTGTTGGATTTAAATGGTCCAAGAATATTGTTAATATGTTGTGATATTATCTGTATTGTATCATGACAATACGATTTTTTCAAAATGTCTCACACTATTAAAAATATTCAACACCTTATAAGTAGTTTATTTTTGAGTTAGTACATAAAAATGACTCTAAACTTGACACCAAATTATAACTTTGACCTTAAATTTTAACAGTGCACAAATATGACTTTTAACTATTCAAAACTGCACAAATATGACCTCCAATCCTACGTGGCAAAACGCGTGTTCAACACGCAAAACTGGGCACGTCCAGCTTAAAATCTAAGGGCATAATACATAAATATGACTTTAAACTTTGACAATGCATAAATATGACTTTTAACTATTCAAAACTGCACAAATATGACCTTTAAATGACTTTTCACTACTATTTTTTTAATTATTTTTGGCTCAAAGATGAAAATGACATCTAATTTCTTTTGTCATTGCGGAAAAAAGCAATATTGAAGATTTATTAATTAGGTGGGTTAGTTTCATACGAAAAAATCGCGCGGATATATATATATATATATATATATATATATATATTATAAAGCAGAGGGCGAATTTAAGTTATACAATATATCTAAATATAATTTATTTAACTATTAAATTAAAGATGAAACTATACTAATAAAAAAAAATTATAGTTTTAATAAAACGTTATCAAATTAACGTTATTAAGGATAGTAGTAGTATATTAAATTAACGTTATCAAATTAACGTTATTACAATGTTATTAAATTAATGTTATTAAAATATTATTAAATTAATGCAGGGGCGGACCTACGTGGTTGTCATGGGGTTCACCCGAACCCCCTCAGTAAAAAAATTAT
>NW_025871276.1:0-1650 GCF_002878395.1 Capsicum annuum
TTCTACACTTAAGTCTAACTCTTTTCCTTTTATTTCATCAAATATATTACTGCCAAATATTATTTTTTGATCTGTTCCTTCTTCATTTAAATATTTTTCCTTTGTTATTATTTTTATATCTTCTTCAGTTATTTGGTTCATTTATTTATCTTCTTCAATCATTTGATTAATCTAATTCACTATCTACTTCATTATCTGTTTCATTTTTCGAAATTTCATATATACTATCTTTACTTTCTAATTCATAATCTATATAATCTATCTGCATATATTCTGTATTTTCTATGTTTATTTTTATTTTTTTTATTTTTTGGATTTTTGGTGATTTACAATCTCTAGCTAAATGTCCTAGTTTTCCACAATTATAACAAGTACATTTTTTTATAGATTTCTTTTTCCTATATGGTCTTTTATGTTTATAATTTTTTACATAATATCTTTTTCTGGGTTTCTTATATTTATATTTTGATTTTTTGTATTTCTTATATTTCTTATGTATTTTTCTTTTCTTATAATATCTTTCTTCACATCCAAATTGAGGTGCTATTTTATCTTTGCAACATGCTAGATTTCTTATTAATATTTTTTCCATTTTTATTTCTTCTCTATATTTTTCATATAGATTTCTATACCATTGTTGTAAAAATTTTATTCTTGCTCCTAAGGTATCTACTATTTTTGCTTCATCCCAACTCTTTATTATTTTTGAACTAAATGGTTCAGGTAATTTAGTAAAATATAATTTTCTTATTTCTTTACTTTCTTCTATATTATATGTTCCTTTATAATAATATTTTTTAAATGCGCACGTATACTCATCTATATAGTATATATTACATATTGCTAATTTTAACATTAAATTCCTATTTGTATCTTTCTCTTTATTTTGCTCTTCTTCTTCTGTTGTTATACTACTAAATTCTTTTCTTATAGCTATTTCATATTTTTTCTATATTTCTGTTGGTAGTATTTTAGTAGGTATTGATGTTCCTTTTGTTTTATTATCAGATCTTAGTACTTTTTTACTTGCTTTGGCTAGGTTTAAAAACCATAATTTTACTGTTCCTATTAATGTCTTTTCTATATATTCTGGTGTGTTTGTTGTATTTATTTTATTATCTAATAATTGTTCTGACATATATCCTACCCATAGTTGTATTGTTTTATTTGTGTCTATTACACAGTCTAAATCTAAAAAGTAGTAATTACTTATTTGTTTTGGTGTCCATTTATTATATTCATCCTTTGGATTATATCTTTTAAACTTATTTTTGTAATTATAGATTGGTTTTGATGTACTAGACATTATATTTTTATCTAGAGTATTTACTTCTGTATTTATTAGTTCTAGATTTTCTATATTAATTACTTCTTGTTTTTCATTAATTTCTAGCTTTCCTATGTTTTCTAGAATTTCTGTATATGTTTCACTATCTTACGAATCATAATTATCTGTTTTTTCAACTTCTATTGTATTTATTTCTAATTCACTGGTTTCTGGTTCTTTATTTTTTATTTCTATTTTTTCTTTAAGTTGATTTATCTCAATTAATAATTTTTGTTCTTTATCTTTTTCTTCTTTTTTCTTTCTGTCTCTTTTCATATAAATCTTTTAGCATTTGTAGTTCTTTTTCTAATTCAGCAATCCTA
>NW_025871277.1:0-1232 GCF_002878395.1 Capsicum annuum
TCCTCAATGCAATTTTTTATTTTTATTTTTTTAAAATTTTATGATTTCTTTTAAATATTCAGTTTTTTATTTTTATTAATCAATTTTTTATTTTTATTTTAAAATAATTTTATAATTATTTTTTAATAGTTGGAATCCTCAATGCAATTTTTTTATTTTTAAAATAATTTTATAATTATTTTTTAATAATTTGGATCCTCAATGCTATTTTTTTTAAAAAAATTATAATTTCTTTAATAATAATTTTTTTTATATTTTAAAAATAATTTTATATCTATTTATTAATAATTTGGATCTTCAATGAAATTTTTTATTTTTTTAAAATTTTATAATTTTTTTTAATAATCTTTTTTTTCATTTTGATATTTTTTAATTTTTTTATAATTATTTTTTAATAATTTGTTTTTTTTATTTTATAATTTGTTTTTAATAATCAATTTTTTATTTTTATGTTTTAAATAATTATATAATTAATTCTTAATAATTATCGGACCCACAATGCCACGTGGCAGTTTCCAATTAGCCCTTTTTGCCACATCAGCGCGTGTGTGCAACACACGTTTTGAGCTTTTAGCTGGTTGGGCAAAAAATGTTCAATTGAAATCAAATTGGGGGTTTAGGGATTTAATAGATACATACCTTAGTTTAGGGATCTAAGTAAATTTAAGGGACAAGTTTGAGGGCTATCGATGGATTTCGCCTTTAAAAAATAACTCCAAATTGACCGGTCAAACAATGAGAATGTATTACATAATGTGTCTATGAAAACTGACTATGTATTAATAAAATTTAATGGCCCCTATTTAATAGATCAATGAATGCAGAGGGAAAAGGTACTTAGGCGTTACCAAAACTTCCCCTACCACTAACTTGCCGTATCTAATGTTTCTCAATCTTATTACTCATTCAAGAAAAAAACACAAAGCAACAAACTAGGAAGCTACTCTGTAAAAAAATATATAGGAAAAAGCAAGAATCTCAGATTGGATCTTCCATCTTTGATCTCCATTTTTCTTTGCTTTTTATCCTTTTTCTATGGATAAAACACATTAAAGGTGATAGACCTTATTAAGCTTAATGGCTAATATAGCTACCATAGGTTCACTTATTGAGATCTATTGCCTGTACTTGAGAAGCAACAATGAAAATTTGTACTTGTGTAAATTTTCTGGTTATCATAACCATATTTTGTTCCCTCTTAAGCAAGGTGTATTCATCTACAAATGTTTCAA
>NW_025871278.1:0-687 GCF_002878395.1 Capsicum annuum
AACAGAGAAAAGTAAACAGATTCGTAATAAAGCATGAAACAAGGTATCATAACAAGAATAATACCCCCACCAAGTAATTCCCTACACTAGCGACCAAACTAACCCTAGCCTTCTGCCCTAATTCTCGTTCTTCAGATCTTTCTATCTAGGGTCATGTCCTCAGTGAGCTATAACTGCTCCATGTCCCGCCTAATCACCTCCTCCCAGTACTTCTTCGGCCTACCCCTACCCTGCCTAAAACCATCCAAAGCTAGCCTCTCACATCTATGAACCGGGGCATCCATGCCCCTCCTCATCACATATTCGAACCATCTCAATCGGACTTTCCGTATCTTATTCTCCACTGGAGTCACACCAACCTTCTCCCTAATAGTCTTATTCCGAACTCTATCCCCCCTAGTCAGCCCACACATCCAATGCAACATCTGCATTTCTGCCACCTTCATTTTTTGAATGTGAGAGTTCTTAACTAGCCAACACTCTGCTCCATACAAAATGGCCGGACGGACTGCCACCCTGTAGAATTTGCCTTTAAGCTTGGGCGGTACCTTCTTATCACACAACACCCCCGAAGCGAGCTTCCACTTCACCCATCCCGCCCCAATACGGTGCGAGACATTCTCGTCAATCTCATCGTTACCCTGAATCATAACCCCAAGATACTTGAAACTATCACTCTTACATACC
>NW_025871278.1:787-1160 GCF_002878395.1 Capsicum annuum
TACATCATCTGCAAAAAGCATACATCAAGGCACCTCTCCTTGAATACACCGCATCAACACATCCATCACCAAAGCAAATAAAAAGGGACTAAGAGTAGATCCTTGATGCAATCCTGTCAAGACAGTGAAATGCTCTGAGTCTCCTCCCGCCGTCCTCACCTGAGTTTTAGCTCCATCATATATGTCCTTAATTGTTCTAATATATGCCATCGGGACTCCACTTACCTCCAAGTATCTCCAAAGTACCTCCCTGGGGACTTTGTCATATGCCTTCTCCAAGTTGATAAACACTATGTGCAGGTCCTTCTTCATTTTTCTATATTGTTCCACCAGCCTCCGTACCAGGTGAATTGCCTCTGTCATCGAGCGGCCA
>NW_025871279.1:0-2433 GCF_002878395.1 Capsicum annuum
GTGAGGGAAAGATGAAAAGGACTTTGAAAAGAGAGTCAAAGAGTGCTTGAAATTGTCGGGAGGGAAGCGGATGGGGGCCGGCGATGCGCCCCGGTCGGATGTGGAACGGCGACGAGTCTGTCTGCCGATCGACTCGGGGCGTGGACCAGTGTGGATTGGGGGGCCGGCCAAAGCCCGGGCTCTCGATACGCTTGTGGAACGCCGTCTCCTCGATTGTGGCAGGCAGCGCGCGCCTCCGGCGTGCTTCGGCATCTGCGCGCTCCGAACGCTGGCCTATGGGCTCCCCATTCGACAAAGGAGTCTGACATGTGTGCGAGTCAACGGGCGAGTAAACCCGTAAGGCGCAAGGAAGCTGATTGGTGGGATCTCCCCGAGGGGTGCACCGTCGACCGACCTTGATCTTCTGAGAAGGTTCGAGTGCGAGCATACCTGTCGGGACCCGAAAGATGGTGAACTATGCCTGAGCGGGGCGAAGCCAGTGGAAACTCTGGTTGAGGCCCGCAGCGATACTGACGGGCAAATCATTCGTCTGACTTGGGTATAGAGGCGAAAGACTAATCGAACCGTCTAGTAGCTGGTTCCCTCTGAAGTTTCCCTCAGGATAGCTGGAGCTCGCGTGCGAGTTCTATCGGGTAAAGCCAATGATTAGAGGCCTCGGGGGCGCAACGCCCTCAACCTATTCTCAAACTTTAAATAGGTACGACGGCGCGGCTGCTTGGCTGAGCCGCGCCACGGAATCAAGAGCTCCAAGGGGGCCATTTTTGGTAAACAGAACTGGCGATGCGGGATGAACCGGAAGTCGGGTTACGGTGCCAAACTGCGCGCTAACCTAGATCCCACAAAGGGTGTTGGTCGATTAAGACAGCAGGACGGTGGTCATGGAAGTCGAAATCCGCTAAGGAGTGTGTAACAACTCACCTGCCGAATCAACTAGCCCCGAAAATGGATGGCGCTTAAGCGCGCGACCTACACCCGGCCGTCAGGGCAAGTGCCAGGCCCCGATGAGTAGGAGGGCACGGCGGTCGCTGCAAAACCTTGGGCGAGAGCCCGGGCGGAGCGGCCGTCGGTGCAGATCTTGGTGGTAGTAGCAAATATTCAAATGAGAACTTTGAAGGCCGAAGAGGGGAAAGGTTCCATGTGAACGGCACTTGTACATGGGTTAGTCGATCCTAAGGGTCGGGGAAACCCCGACAGATAGCGCATTTCGCACGTGCTCCGAAAGGGAATCAGGTTAAAATTCCTGAACCAGGACGTGGCGGTCGACGGCAACATTAGGAAGTCTGGAGTCTGGAGACGTCGCGTGCGTCCCATTCCAAATAGTTAAGCATACGATTTTAAGTGGCCTTTCGCGAAAAACAACGACATCGTAACTGGAGGTTTTCCGCGATGAGAAGTGCGCCATAAGTGCTCAGCGACACGTCGAGAACAACGTCGGTGCGTGGAGGCATGTCGCAATTAGAGGTTTTTGTGACCGTCGAGTGCAATGCTGGAGACGCCTCCAATGACGAACGCCGACGGACATATAGTGGCCTGCCATGGTGGCACCATGGCACCGTAGCACCAAGGCACCGTGGCACCATGGTGGCACCAAAGCACCATGGCACCATGGCATTGTGGCACCAAGGCACCAAGGCACCATGGCACCATGGCAGCGTGCCAGCGTGGCACCATGGCACCGTGGCACCGTGGCACCAAGGCACTGCCATGGTGCCATGGCACCGTGGCACCAGGGCACAAAGGCACAAAGGCACCGTGGCACCGTGGCATCGTGGCACCATCGCACCATGGCACCGGGGCATCGTGGCACCATGGCACCAAGGCACTGCAGCACGGCGCCACGGCACCATGGCACCGTGGCACCAACGCACCATGGCAGCATGGCACCAAGGCACCGTGGCACCAAGGCACTAACGCACCGTGGCAAAATCGAAAGAGCGTAAACCTACGTTCGATCATCCTAATATTTTTCTGACGTTCATCCATCTTCCTCACCGCTGCATACTCATTTTTCTACATATCCGCTCTAATTTTTTATTTTAAATATATTTCAATGCTACCTCATATGTCGTGGCGGTTTTCGTAATGTCCCGTCGCCTTCTTTTCATATTTTTGTTTAATATACTTAAATTTAAATATTTTATATCGTTACGTTATTCGTACAAATGCGCAATCAATTGTTGGTTTAAGGCTACTTCATTCTAATATGCATATTTTGGGGTTGTTACTTATCTGTTGCATTACGGGCGATTTTCCTAATGTCCCCACGCTATTTTTATATTTTTTTTCATATTTTCATTTAATATCCTTAAATTTAAATATTTTATATCGTTATGTTATACGTACAAATATGCAGTTGGTTTCCTGTGCTGCATAGCTAATGCCCAGTCATTATCAAGTTTTATCGATCGCCTTTCGCCCCTCGCATTTCGTGCG
>NW_025871280.1:0-1495 GCF_002878395.1 Capsicum annuum
CATACACCGCACAAGTAAGAGCCAGGATATCCAGTTGCTTTTGGTGAGCTCCAGTTTGCTTCGGGGCTTTCCGTGTCATATTCAGTCACTTTTGGTATTGTATAGAAGTTAGTTATATGGCGGGGTGTGTCCCGACCTTAGTTAAACTCTGTGTATTGTCTAGAGGCTTTGTAGACCTAATGTACAGTCAAGGTGATGTTTTGTTAATAGGCATGATGGCTCCAACGGCCAAGTATTATATATACATATAAATGTGTGCTCGAGCTTATACAGGTGATTATTTCCTTTTATATGCGACATGATGCTGTCCGAATTTTGGGTTGTCATAAAGGTATGCATGGGAAGTATAAGATTATGAGCTAGTTCTCCCGGGCCTCTCAGTTACGGGTGCCAGTCCACCCCAATAGGATTTGAGGCGTGACAAAAGTGGTATCAGAGAAGTTCTTCCTAGTAAGTCTACAAATCCATGTCTACGTAGAGTCTTGTTTATCGGTGTGTCGTGCACCACATCTATAAACAGGAGACTGTGGACATTTAGGAATTGTTTCTCTTCTTTATATCTTAAATCGTGCGATAGATCCTATATTGTATATGAAGTCATAGTTGACCACTGAATCCGTTTGTTTCTCTTATTATAGTAATGATGCCGATTACCAGAAGCAAGAATACCGGTAAGCAAGTAGATGTGACTGCCGAAGAGGGGACTAGTAAGTCACCCACTATACCAGCTAATCAAAGTGAGGCTCCAGCTGAGCATGCATCAGAAACTTTCTTCACTCCGGAAGAAATAAGGGGGAAGAGAACTATATCCCCAGAGCTACCTATTAATGTTGTTGATCAAGATCTTAGAAATGCAGTGCAACTTTTGACTCGTATAGTTGCTGGCAAGCTTATGGGCCAGCCATTCCTACCACGGGTCGTAGTGGTACAGATAGGGCGGCTAGCCTTCGAGCACAAGATTTTCTTAAGATGGATCCTCCCACTTTTACTGGATCAGATCTTAACGAGGAACCACAGGACTTTATTGATCAAATTCAAAGGGCCTTAGATGTTATGCATTTAACGGGTAGAGAGACAGTGGAGTTAGCAGCGTATAGATTTAAAGGGAAGGCTATATATTGGTACGAGAACTGGAAACGATCTAGGGGTATTGATGCACCCTCAGCTACTTGGAAAGAATTTAAAGAGGCATTTCTTGATCATTATCTTCCATTCGAGATTCGTCAGGCCTGTGCAGATTTGTTTTTAAATCTTCGTCAGGGGAATATGAGCGTGAGGGAGTACAGTCTCCGATTTAATTCTTTGTCGAGATATGCTCCTAATGTTGTAGCTACTATGGATGATAGAGTTCATCAATATATGGATAGGCTAGATCCATATCTGGTTAGAGATTGTACTATTGCCGCTTTGAACAAAGATATGGACATAGCGAGGATCCAAGCTTTTGCACAGAAAATGGAAGATCAGAGGCAGAGGAGAAGAACACAGGAATTAG
>NW_025871282.1:0-329 GCF_002878395.1 Capsicum annuum
GAGATAAGTTATGATAAGATAAGTTATACTGAAATTAGTTATGCTGGAATTATTTTTAATTGAGTGTTTGGTTTGTTGTATTCAAAGTAATATGCATGGTATAATTTCTAAGAGTAAATTAATTGATTACCAAAATATCCTCTATCTTATTTAACTTTTTTTTTTTTTATATATATTTGTTTTCAAGCTTTTAATATTTATTCTTAAAAATAAAACTTTCATCTTATTTAGCTTAATTTTTTTTTTGTGTGTGCATTTTCATGATTATATCGTGTGTATTTTAAAAATAAAACTTTCATCTTATTTAGCTTTAATTTTTTTGCATGTGC
>NW_025871282.1:429-1571 GCF_002878395.1 Capsicum annuum
TATGCATGGTATAATTTCTAAGAGTAAATTAATTGATTACCAAAATATCCTCTATCTTATTTAACTTTTTTTTTTTTTATATATATTTGTTTTCAAGCTTTTAATATTTATTCTTAAAAATAAAACTTTCATCTTATTTAGCTTAATTTTTTTTTGTGTGTGCATTTTCATGATTATATCGTGTGTATTTTAAAAATAAAACTTTCATCTTATTTAGCTTTAATTTTTTTGCATGTGCCTTCCCATGATTATGCCGTGTGTGTTTAAAATAAAATTTTACTACATCTTATTTAGTTTGAAATAAAAACTTCCAACTTAAGTTTGTTAAAGTAAAAGAAGATTTGTTGTTAATGTCACTTCATTTAAACACATATCACTCATATAATATAGAATATTAAAATTCATTTAATTGATATATACAATATCAATTTTCAAGTGATTAAAAAATGATTTAATTTAAAATATGTAATTGAACAATGGAGTCAATTGTGAACACGGATCACTCATATAATATAGTGATCAACATTTCAATTCAAATGCTTAACAATGACTTATACCTACGATAAGGCCTGTGTTAGTTAATTAAATTTGTCTTTGGCTGAAAAATTAGTTATAAGAGGCTAATATGGATTTGTGGGTTTGGGGGTAATTTAGTTTGTCGGTAAATATTACTCAATTGAAGATAGGTTAATTAAAACTCTAATAATTTTAATATTTATAAAAATATTGAGAATTAATTCATTACAAATTTCATCTTAAAACAAACAGAATTTAATATTCATCTACATTTTATGCATTTATGAAAATTTTTTAGTTTATTATTCATCAAATGTTTAACATAAAATGTGAAAAATATTAATATGCATAAAATATTCTTATATTTATTTAACACGTCTACCTATGTTATATAGTTTGTTAGCCATCCAGATGACCAAATTCTAATGTTTATCATTTGTATAAATATAAAATAACTACCTTACTATTTGGTTTACGTATATGGTTATATCAGTATAATTTATGGATCGCCAAAAGTGGTTGAGTAAGATTGATTAATTAATTATGCACATACGTATGTACATAAAGTGGCCCGTGCATGAATATAGGTAGGGATAATTTTGTCCTTTTATAAATTTATCTCAAGG
>NW_025871283.1:0-1284 GCF_002878395.1 Capsicum annuum
GTGTATACTCCAGATGTATAATCTTTACTTCTCTTGTCTATATAAGACGAATTATAACATAAGAGAAGGCATCAGATATTTTCCCCAGACTAGAAATTTTCTCCTGCCCAATCTCTTGTAATCTCTCTTGTAATGTTTTGAAGTTTGAATAAATTTGTAAGTTTTTGAATCTCTTTACTTATTGCTTACTCTTTCCAAAAAGTTGTTCCCAGATCCGTTCTTTTGGTATCAGAGCCAAGTTGGCAGATTGTGTACTTAACATGAGCAGCTAAGTACATAATCTATCTAGAGCATGGGAAATCTATTTTCATATAAGTTGCATATGCCTTTACTCATATTTGGTTATACTTATGATAAATTATTATAATATATCATGTCTTATAATGGGATTTTACTATAAGTATGGGGTATTCGTCTTCTCTAATGTGTTTAAAGGAACCGATTAATCTCCGGTCTTAGACGTTGGTCAGCCTGAAAGTGTGGTCACAGCTAAGGTAAGCGTACGACCCTGTTGGTAGTCCCGTCACTAAGATAACACTTAGATAAGTCTGTTATAAAGCCATTAAGACTTGATTAGATCCCATAAGCCTTAGATGTATTGTTATAATTTATTATAAGTTGAACCATGATGATAACTGTTTTATGCTTCCTTATGTGAAAAATCTTTGCCTTCCCAGTCAGTCTCTAGACAGTATTTTCACATATGAATTCCAACGTTCATACTAAAAATACTATCAACTTATCTTCTAAAGCAACTCAGATTGCTAATATCAAAAATAATCTTCAAAACTGGAGTATTCCAGAAGAGTCTTTTAACACGATTTATCAAATTGGAAAATTTAGTTTTTTGAAAAAACATAATATTAAGACTTCTGAGTCTACTGTTGCCATCAATAATTCTTTGGAAATTATTCAACTTTTAAATGACCTCGACATAAACCGATTTAAAAATCAGTTTAATTATCTGCATATTGGACTTGTTCAAGTGGCCATTAAGCCACTCTTTAGACAGGGTCTAGACATCCCTGTCTGTGCTATCCTAAGAGATGCGCGTCTATTAAATTTTGACGACTCACTCTTAGGAATTATCCAGAGTAACCTAGTCGATTGCCCAGTATACTTTAACTGTTACCCTAATTTCTCAGTAGACATTAATGATCCTAATATCATGGATGTTTTAACTCTTAATGTTAAAACAAAAAACATGAACAGTAAGGATAATACTAGAGAAATAGCAATAATATACAGAGTATACTATCGACTCATGGGTACAACTCTAGCGCC
>NW_025871284.1:0-2539 GCF_002878395.1 Capsicum annuum
GTTATTATTTTTATATCTTCTTCAGTCATTTGGTTTATTTGTATATCTTCTTCAGTCATTTAATTCGTCTAATTCACTATCTATTTCATTATCTTCTATTTCATTATCTATTTCATTCTTTGAAATTTCACATATACTGTCTTCACTTTCTAATTCGTAATCTATCTAATGTATCTGCATATATTCTATATTTTCTATTTTTATTTCTGATATTTGTTTATTTTTTGATTTTTTAGGTAATTTACAATCTCTTGCTGAATGTCCTAATTTTCCGCAATTATAACAAGTGCATTCCTTTATAGATTTCTTTTTCCTATATGGTCTTTTATGTTTATAATTTTTTACATAATATCTTTTTCTTGATTTCTTATACTTATATTTTGATTTTTTGTATTTCTTATATTTCTTTTGCCTTTTTCTTTTCTTATAATATCTTTCTTCGCATCCAAATTGAGGTGCTATTTTATCTTTGCAACATGCTAAATTTCTTATTAATGTTTTTTCCATTTTTATTTCTTCTCTATATTTTTCACATAGATTTCTATACCATTGTTGTAAAAATTTTATTCTTGCTCCTAGAGTATCTACTATTTTTGCTTCATCCCAATTTTTTATTATTTTTGAACTAAATGGTTCAGGTAATTTACTAAAATATAATTTTCTTATTTCTTTAATTTCTTCTGTATTATATGCTCCTTTATAATAATATTCTTTAAATGCGCAAGTATATTCATCTACGTATCACATATTACATATTGCTAATTTTAACATTAAATTCCTATTTGTATCTTTCTCTGCATTTTGTTCTTCTTCTGTTGTTGTCATCCTACTAAATTCGTCTTTTATAGCCGTTTCATATTTTTTTAATAATTCTATAGGTGTTAGTTTAGTTGTGGTTGTTGATGATGTTCCTTCTGTGGGTTTGTCAGTTCTTAATACTCTTTTACTATTTTCAGTTATATTTAAAAACCATAATTTCACTGTTTCTATTAGTGTTCTTTCTATATATTCTGGTGCATCTATTACATTTATATTATTATCTAATAATTGTTTTGACATATATCCTATCCATAATTGTATTGTTTTTTTGTATCTATTACACAATCTAAGTATAAAAAGTTATAATTTTTATTAACTATTTGTTTTGGTGTCCATTTGTCATATTGATTCTTTAGATTATATCTTTTAAACTTATTCTTATAATATATAGATTTTCTTATTTCTGATGTTCTAGGTATTATATTTTCATCTTCTGTTTTATCAAGAGTGTTTATTTCCGTGTTTATATTTTCTAAGTTTTCTTCATTAATTACTTCTTGTTTTCTTTTTCTATTCTCACCATAGCTGTCAATTTATCTTCTAATTTTAATTCTTTTTTTTCTAACATTAAATATAAATGTTCACCTATTTTCTTAGACCTTCTACCTAAATTAGAAAATACTATTTTTATTTTTAATCCTTCGTGATTTTCATATGTTTTTTCGTCTATTATAAATTCTTCTTTGTTCATTTTTTATTTAATTGTTAATAGATCATGTTGGTATGTATATTCTAGACTATCTATTGTTGATTTTAAATTTGATATTTCTTCTTTTTGTGCATTTATTGAGTTTTTACTAACTCCGGCAATTATGTTATATTGTAGTCTTTCTATCCTTATTTTTAATTCTTTACGTTTTTCAGATATTATTTGCTTTAATTCTTTATATTTTTGTACGTTATTCATTTAAATAATATTTTGGGAAATATCTAAATCTAGTTTTATCAAATAAATGAAGGAATGTTAGAGGAATCCATCTATGTGCTAAGTTTTTTAACTAACTCAATTAATTCGTCAAGTTTTTTATCAAGAGATGAAATATGTTCTCCCAAAACTTTAACATAAAGACTCAAATAATTATTTTGGGCGATAAGATTATTTATTTCAGAAACAATGATTTTTCCAACATCCTCATTTACAAATTTTTGAAAAGCAAAAAAAATCATTCCAGTATTATTAGGTAATATAAAGTAAAACTGAGGAGGATACATAGCTTGAGTAATTGTACCATCAGAACTTTGATAAGATCTTTCAATTATTTTTATATAGGACGGCAAATATGCAGACATAAACCATGGCACAAAAAAGATAATTTTATTATGTAAGACACATATTTCATAGAATTCTTTGAAAATATTTCGTAATTCATCAGGACTATAAGTTTCAAAAAACCATGCGCGAAAGGTTTTCCATTTTTCACAAAAAAATTCTTTTTGAATATATTTTCTTGCCTGAGAACCAGGACTAAAATCAATAAGTTGTGTCATCGTAATTAAACAGAATTAATATCAAAATCCATCTCAGATAGGGTAGGATTTTCATTATCAAAATCTTGAACTATATTAGTTTTAGAGTTGATTTTAATCTTTTCTACACCTTTAGGTGTAACATGCAAATCTATAGAATTAATAGTATGCAAAGATGCAGCTCGATTCCTAGCTGGACCATAATCAGGTTCTATAGGAGAAATATGATGTATAGAAGGAAGTCTTTTTGGCA
>NW_025871285.1:0-454 GCF_002878395.1 Capsicum annuum
TGTTTACTAATTTTCGTGTAATATTCTATTTTAATTGTACTATAATTCATATCTAAATTAAGGTTATTAATCCTATTAATTACCTCTCTTTCTTCTTCTCTTAATGAGTTTTTATGTTATATAAACTATTATCTGTACTTTTTTCTAAATTTTCTATGGTTTATTTTATCCATATTAATTTCTCTTTTAGATTTTTCATTATTTCTTGGGGTCGGTCTCTATAATTAATTTCTTCATATAGGTCACTATGGTTTTCTCTAATTTTTCAAATATATTCTAACATTTTAGTCTGAATAATATCCATTTAGGTAATTATCTAGGTATAGTTATTCTATCCAATTTATAATTTAAATTTCATAGTATAATATTTTTTCTAATATTATTCTCTTAATATCTATAATTTCTATATTTCTAAGTATATATAAGATTAATATTTTAAGATTATCTGTCATTT
>NW_025871285.1:554-1739 GCF_002878395.1 Capsicum annuum
TAATATTTTTCTAATATTATTCTCTTAATATCTATAATTTCTATATTTCTAAGTATATATAAGATTAATATTTTAAGATTATCTGTCATTTAAAATTGGTTAAATACTTTATTATAATAATTTTTAGTTTTTCTTTTAATCTCATTAATTCTTCTATATTTTCACTGAGAAATTGTATATATTTTATATCCATTTTTCAAGATTCTAAATATATGTAATTTATCATAGTTGATATGTAGGTTTGGTGTATAAACATTTATAAGAGTATTTAGGTAAGTGTGGTATATAATTTACTTTAGTCATAAAATATTTATCAAATATTTTTTTCTAATATGATTTTTCTTATATCTGTAATTTCTATATCTTTAAGTATATATAAAACAAGTATTTTAAATTTATCTACCATTTCTTCAGATAAATTAGTATTCATTTTTCATCTGATGTTTTTTCAAAATATTTCCTTCAATCATACACATAACAAAATATGATCACTTTAGATTACTATATACTAGATTTTTCTTAAATAATATATTATCGGTCACTATTAGCATGGTAATCTGGATACTTTTCCCTTAAACAGTGCCTCTACTCTGGCTACTCCCCTATCACGGCTTTCTTGTCTCACCGGTTTCACCTTTAGAATGACATAGTTCTTAGGGTTTTTTCATCTTTTTCACTTTTCTAATAAACTTTTTAACAAGCTATTTTTTTGAATAATTCTACTATAAAGCAACTAACATAAACTTATTTTATTATATCATGATTGTTAGGAATTTATAAATTTAACTATTCATAATAGTAAATGAATATACCTGTTCTGGTAGGTCTGATAATTCTAAGCTTTGTTCCTCTATATATTTTTCCATTGAAATATACCTGTTTTTAATAAATATTTAAAAGTTTGTTGTAAAAGAAGAGTGTTTGCTTCAACGCATGAAGACTTATCTTTTTTTGCCTTCGATGCCTTCATTTATAATGAATGATTTACATAGTTCTTACTTACCAATGTTTTACAGGTTTCTCACACTTTATGTCCTATTCTATCTTTATAAAAAGTCCAAAAACTAGACTAAAAAGTCTAGTCTATTTTTTACAAAGTCTTTATCTACCTACCCTAATTATTATACTTTACAAAAAAGTCTTCTAAAGTATAAAAAAGACAAAAATAAAACTTTGCAATAATTG
>NW_025871286.1:0-412 GCF_002878395.1 Capsicum annuum
AGACGTTGAATTTGGATGAAACCAATTGCATTGGAAAGAACACTCAAAGATATTTCTTTTCATAGGTCGCAGCTCTCCCATTTCATTATATTAAGGTAGTAATGATCATTCGAAGTTGTCCCAAAAATTCGGCTGGCCTAAGTAGTTTGTGTGCAGGAAATTTTCCTGCACATTTACTATTCCCAAATATCCCGGCCACCGTTTTATAGTTTTGAACGTTCTCGATTATATACGAAACCTATCCGTTTTTGGAAATATTTATATCGTTGGAAAGTTTATTCAATAACCTTCGTATGGAACCATCAAGTTTCAAGATTTGTTACTACTATTGTTATACACATTCCCACAATCCCTAAATAATGTGAAGGTTCACCAAAGCTAACATGTGTCATAGCCTAAGGTGGGTTAAGAG
>NW_025871286.1:512-1239 GCF_002878395.1 Capsicum annuum
TATACATGTATATATACACATATTCCCATCCATAATATAATAGTAAAATGACCAAAATGCCTTTAAAATTTAAATAATGTCAAATCTGTCCTTTGGTGGACTGTTTTGATAAGCTAAAGTAGATCAACCATAACTCTTTCCTCCGATATCGGATTTGGGTGAAATTGGTATCTTTGGAAGGATAATTCAAAGGGAATTGATTTCATATAAATTAGGCCACCCAGTTCGTCCTGTTCAAGGAGTTATGTTCATTTGAAGTTGACCCTAAAAATCTGTTTTGATAGGCCGAAGTAAAACGAGTATAACTCCTTACTCAGACGTTGAATTTGGATGAAACCAATTGCATTGGAAAGAACACTCAAAGATATTTCTTTTCATAGGTCGCAGCTCTCCCATTTCATTATATTAAGGTAGTAATGATCATTCGAAGTTGTCCCAAAAATTCGGCTGGCCTAAGTAGTTTGTGTGCAGGAAATTTTCCTGCACATTTACTATTCCCAAATATCCCGGCCACCGTTTTATAGTTTTGAACGTTCTCGATTATATACGAAACCTATCCGTTTTTGGAAATATTTATATCGTTGGAAAGTTTATTCAATAACCTTCGTATGGAACCATCAAGTTTCAAGATTTGTTACTACTATTGTTATACACATTCCCACAATCCCTAAATAATGTGAAGGTTCACCAAAGCTAACATGTGTCATAGCCTAAGGTGGGTTAAGAG
>NW_025871287.1:0-1321 GCF_002878395.1 Capsicum annuum
TTCCCCTCCCGAAAACAGTGAGTTACTTGAATCCCAATTCTATTCTTGATACTTTTGATGTTGTCCACAACTTTTTTCAGCTTCATATTAGTGACAAGATTGTTGTTCAGCTTGTTGGTTATGATTGCGGAGTCTAGTTCGAGAGTGAAATTAGTGTATCCTTGATATTCACAACGCCTCTGCCATATTACTGCTCCTACAACTGAACGAAATGGAAAATATCATAACCACATCGCCTCGACTATTCCATACAATTCCACCAATACCAGCCTTACCACTTTCATGTAATTAACTACCGTCTGTATTGATTTTTAATACAGTCAGCTTGTGGGAAGCTCCAAGTAACCTGATGTAACTTTTGAAATGGCCTGAGCTTCTTCATTGTGTGACACAGAGTTAGCCAGTGATTGATGTCTTGAAAGTCTTTAAAATATTTCATCAATACAGATTTGATAAGACCAAAAGCTTGATAAATCATCTTACTGTAGCAGAAGTGTTTTTGGCCTCCAAATTTACAAGAACACCATTGTTTCCAAATTTCCCAACAAATGATACTAGGAGTGATCTTCAATAAAATTTTATGGATATCATTCTCTGGTCTTACTCTCCACCAAGTGTTAAAGATGTTGACAATTGGTTGATTTACATGTTGAATTCCAAAGGGATTTCCCTTGCTATACCTTATGTGCTTTGCTGCGTCACCTTGCCTAAAACATGATGCATAGTATCATTTTATACAATCCTACAACAAAAGCAATCACTTTGTGAGTTAATATTGAATTTAATGATGACGTCATTAAAAGGTAATCTCCTTTTAATAATCCTCCACGCCAGAAAAGAGATTTTAAAAGGAACTCTATTATGCCAAAGATTAGTCAGGAAATCATTTTTGGGTCTTTGTTTTCTAACAATCTGCCAGGCAGAATTATTAGTGAATATACCATTCTCAGAGGAATTCCATATGGGGTAGTCAAGTGCGTTGTTATTACGAATTCCAACATTAGAAATCAAGTTCACAATGTAATTAGGAATAACCGTACTTAAATTTTCAAAGTTCCAGGTACCATTCTGAATAAAAGAGTTGATAAGAATTTTAGGAGACTTACCTAGACCCTGTCACAGCTTGGCCAAGGCACCTAAACCTGTCCAATTGTCCCACCAAAAGCTGGACTTTCCTGCTTGAACTTTCCATATAATGTGAGGTTCAGCTTGCGCTTTGATCTTCATCAGGCTTTTCCAAGTGTGTCAGTCAGCTGACGTAGGAACTTTGCTCACTGGATGTGATCTCTTGCAATATTTCTTCATTAAAAAATCAGCCCAA